>NW_026610425.1:0-280116 GCF_029499605.1 Hyla sarda | reverse complement strand
CTCATTTCTGGCTCGCTCGCTTGCTCTCATATCTGGCTCGCTCACTTGCTCTCATATCTGGCACGCTCGCTTGCTCTCTTGTCTGGCTCGCTCTCATATCTGGCTAGCTCGCTTGCTCTCTTGTCTTGCTCGCTCTCTTATCTGGCTCGCTCGCTCTCATATCTGGCTGGCTCGCTTGCTCTCATATCTGGCTCGCTCGCTTGCTCTCATATCTGGCTCGCTCGCTTGCTCTCATGTCTGGCCCGCTCTCATATCTGGATCGCTCGCTTGCTCTCATATCTGGCTCGCTCGCTTGCTTAATTGTCTGGCTCGCTCTCTTATCTGCCTCGCTCTCTCTCATATCTGGCTTGCTCGCTTGCTCTCATATCTGGCTCGCTCGCTGCTCTCTTGTCTGGCTCGCTCTCATATCTGGCTTGCTCGCTTGCTCTCATATCTGGCTCGCTCGCTTGCTCTCTTGTCTGGCTCGCTCTCTTATTTGGCTCGCTCGCATATCTGGCTCGCTCGCTCTCACATTTGGCTGGCTTGCTTGCTCTCATATCTGGCTCGCTCGCTTGCTCTCATATCTGGCTCGCTCGCTTGCTCTCTTGTCTGGCTCGCTCTCTTATCTGGCTCGCTCGCATATCTGGCTCGCTCGCTCTCACATCGAGCTGGCTCGCTTGCTCTCATATCTGGCTCGCTCGCTTGCTCTCATATCTGGCTCGCTCGCTTTCTCTCTTGTCTGTCTCGCTCTCTTTTATGGCTCGCTCACATATCTGGCTTGCTCGCTCTCAAATCTGGCTCGCTCGCTCTCAAATCTGGCTCGCTCGCTTGCTCTCATATCTGGCTTGCTCGCTTGCTCTCATATTCGGCTCGCTCGATTGCTCTCATATCTGGCTCGCTCGCTTGCTCTCTTGTCTGGCTCGCTCTCTTATCTGGGTTGCTCGCTAGCATATCTGGCTCGCACGCTTGCTCTCTTGTCTGGCTTGCTCTCTTATCTGGCTCGCTCGGTCTCATATCTGGCTCGCTCGCTTGCTCTCATGTCTGGCTCGCTTGCTCTCATATCTGGCTTTCTCGCTTGCTCTCTTGTCTGGCTCGCTCTCTTATCTGGCTCGCTCGCATATCTGGATCTCTCGCTCTCACATCTGGCTGGCTCACTTGCTCTCATTTCTGGCTGGCTCGCTTGCTCTCATTTCTGGTTCGCTTGCTTGCTCTCATATCTGGCTCGCTCGCTTGCTCTCATATCTGGCTCGCTCGCTTGCTCTCATATCTGGCTCGCTCGCTCTCATGTCTGGCTCGCTCTCATATCTGGATCGTTCGCTTGCTCTCATATCTGGCTCGCTCGCTTGCTTAATTGTCTGGCTCGCTCTCTTATCTGCCTCGCTCTCTCACATCTGGCTTGCTCACTTGCTCTCATATCTGGCTCACTTGCTGCTCTCTTGTCTGGCTCGCTCTCATATCTGGCTTGCTCGCTTGCTCTCATATCTGGCTCGCTCGCTTGCTCTCTTGTCTGGCTCGCTCTCTTATCTGGCGCGCTCGCATATCTGGCTCGCTTGCTCTCACATCTGGCTTGCTTGCTCTCATATCTGGCTCGCTCGCTTGCTCTCATATCTGGCTCGCTCGCTTGCTCTCTTGTCTGGCTCGCTCTCTATTGTGGCTCGCTCGCATATCTGGCTCGCTCGCTCTCACATCGAGCTGGCTCGCTTGCTCTCATATCTGGCTCGCTCGCTTGCTCTCATATCTGGCTTGCTCGCTTTCTCTCTTGTCTGTCTCGCTCTCTTTTATGGCTCGCTCACATATCTGGCTTGCTCGCTCTCAAATCTGGCTCGCTCGCTCTCAAATCTGGCTCGCTCGCTTGCTCTCATATCTGGCTTGCTCGCTTGCTCTCATATCCGGCTCGCTCGCTTGCTCTCATATTTGGCTCGCTCGCTTGCTCTCTTGTCTGGCTCGCTCTCTTATCTGGCTCGCTCGCATATCTTTCTCGCTCGCTCTCAAATCTGGCTTGCTCGCTTGCTCTCATATCTGGCTAGTTCGCTTGCTCTCTTATCTTGCTTGCTCTCTTATCTGGCTCGCTCGCTCTCATATCTGGCTGGCTCGCTTGCTCTCATATCTGGCTCGCTCGCTTGCTCTCTTGTCTGGCTCGCTCTCTTATCTGGCTAGCTCGCTAGAATATCTGGCTCGCACGCTTGCTCTCTTGTCTGGCTTGCTCTCTTATCTGGCTCGCTCGCTCTCATATCTGGCTCGCTCGCTTGCTCTCATGTCTGGCTCGCTCGCTCTCATATCTGGCTTTCTCGCTTGCTCTCTTGTCTGGCTCGCTCTCTTATCTGGCTCGCTCGCATATCTGGCTAGCTCGCTCTCACATCTGGCTGGCTCGCTTGCTCTCATTTCTGGCTGGCTCGCTTGCTCTCATATCTGGCTCGCTCGCTTGCTCTCATATCTGGCTAGTTCGCTTGCTCTCTTGTCTTGCTCGCTCTCTTATCTGGCTCGCTCGCTCTCATATCTGGCTGGCTCGCTTGCTCTCATATCTGACTCGCTCGCTTGCTCTCTTGTCTGGCTCGCTCTCTTATCTGGCTTGCTCGCTAGCATATCTGGCTCGCTCGCTTGCTCTCATGTCTGGCTTGCTCTCTTATCTGGCTCGCTCGCTCTCATATCTGGCTCGCTCGCTTGCTCTCATGTCTGGCTCGCTCTCATATCTGGCTTTCTCGCTTGCTCTCTTGTCTGGTACGCTCTCTTATCTGGCTCGCTCTCATATCTGGCTTGCTCGCTTGCTCTCATATCTGGCTCGTTCGCTTGCTTTCTTGTCTGGCTCGCTCGCATATCTGGCTCGCTCGCTCGCTCTCACATCTGGCTCGCTCGCTTGCTCTCTTGTCTTGCTCGCTCTCTTATCTGGCTCGCTCGCTCTCATATCTGGCTGGCTCGCTTACTCTCATATCTGGCTCGCTCACTTGCTCTCTTGTCTGGCTCGCTCTCTTATCTGGCTTGCTCGCTAGAATATCTGGCTCGCGCGCTTGCTCTCTTGTCTGGCTTGCTCTCTTATCTGGCTCGCTCGCTCTCATATCTGGCTCGCTCGCTTGCTCTCATGTCTGGCTCGCTCGCTCTCATATCTGGCTTTCTCGCTTGCTCTCTTGTCTGGCTCGCTCGCTTGCTCTCTAGTCTGGCTCGCTCTCTTATCTGGCTTGCTCGCTAGCATATCTGGCTCGCTCGCTTGCTCTCATATCTGGCTCGCTCGCTTGCTCTCATATCTGGCTCGCTCGCTTGCTCTCTTGTCTGGCTCGCTATCATATCTGGCTAGCTCGCTTGCTCTCTTGTCTTGCTCACTCTTATGTGGCTCGCTCGCTCTCTTATCTGGCTGGCTCGCTTGCTCTCATATCTGGCTTGCTCTCTTGCTCTCTTGTCTGGCTCGCTCTCATATCTGGCTTGCTCGCATATCTGGCTCGCTCGCTTGCTCTCTTGTCTGGCTCGCTCTCTTATCTGGCTCGCTCACATATCTGGCTCGCTCACATATCTGGCTAGCTCGCTCTCACATCTGGCTGGCTCGCTTGCTCTCATTTCTGGCTGGCTCGCATGCTCTCATTTCTGGCTCGCTCGCTTGCTCTCATATCTGGCTCGCTCGCTTGCTCTCATATCTGGCACGCTCGCTTGCTCTCTTGTCTGGCTCGCTCTCATATCTGGCTAGCTCGCTTGCTCTCTTGTCTTGCTCGCTCTCTTATCTGGCTTGCTCGCTCTCATATCTGGCTGGCTCGCTTGCTCTCATATCTGGCTCGCTCGCTTGCTCTCATATCTGGCTCGCTCGCTTGCTCTCATGTCTGGCTCGCTCTCATATCTGGATCGCTCGCTTGCTCTCATATCTGGCTCGCTCGCTTGCTTAATTGTCTGGCTCGCTCTCTTATCTGCCTCTCTCTCTCTCACATCTGGCTTGCTCGCTTGCTCTCATATCTGGCTCGCTCGCTGCTCTCTTGTCTGGCTCGCTCTCATATCTGGCTTGCTCGCTTGCTCTCATATCTGGCTTGCTCGCTTGCTCTCTTGTCTGGCTCGCTCTCTTATTTGGCTCGCTCGCATATCTGGCTCGCTCGCTCTCACATCTGGCTGGCTTACTTGCTCTAATATCTGGCTCGCTCGCTTGCTCTCATATCTGGCTCGCTCGCTTGCTCTCTTGTCTGGCTCGCTCTCTTATCTGGCTCGCTCGCATATCTGGCTTGCTCGCTCTCACATCGAGCTGGCTCGCTTGCTCTCATATCTGGCTCGCTCGCTTGCTCTCATATCTGGCTCGCTCGCTTTCTCTCTTGTCTGTCTCGCTCTCTTTTATGGCTCGCTCACATATCTGGCTTGCTCGCTCTCAAATCTGGCTCGCTCGCTCTCAAATCTGGCTCGCTCGCTTGCTCTCATATCTGGCTTGCTCGCTTGCTCTCATATCCGGCTCGCTCGAATGCTCTCATATCTGGCTCGCTCGCTTTCTCTCTTGTCTGGCTCGCTCTCTTATCTGGCTCGCTCGCATATCTTTCTCGCTCACTCTCAAATCTGGCTCGCTCGCTTGCTCTCATATCTGGCTAGTTCGCTTGCTCTCTTGTCTTGCTCGCTCTCTTATCTGGCTCGCTCGCTCTCATATCTGGCTGGCTCGCTTACTCTCATATCTGGCTCGCTCGCTTGCTCTCTTGTCTGGCTCGCTCTCTTATCTGGCTTGCTCGCTAGCATATCTCGCTCGCACTTTTGCTCTCTTGTCTGGCTTGCTCTCTTATCTGGCTCGCTCGGTCTCATATCTGGCTCGCTCGCTTGCTCTCATGTCTGGCTCGCTTGCTCTCATATCTGGCTTTCTCGCTTGCTCTCTTGTCTGGCTCGCTCTCTTATCTGGCTCGCTCGCATATCTGGATCTCTCGCTCTCAAATCTGGCTGGCTCACTTGCTCTCATTTCTGGCTGGCTCGCTTGCTCTCATTTCTGGTTCGCTCGCTTGCTCTCATATCTGGCTCGCTCGCTTGCTCTCATATCTGGCTCGCTCGCTTGCTCTCATATCTGGCTCGCTCGCTCTCATGTCTGGCTCGCTCTCATATCTGGATCGCTCGCTTGCTCTCATATCTGGCTCGCTCGCTTGCTTAATTGTCTGGCTCGCTCTCTTATCTGCCTCGCTCTCTCTCACATCTGGCTTGCTCGCTTGCTCTCATATCTGGCTCGCTCGCTGCTCTCTTGTCTGGCTCGCTCTCATATCTGGCTTGCTCGCTTGCTCTCATATCTGGCTCGCTCGCTTGCTCTCTTGTCTGGCTCGCTCTCTTATCTGGCGCGCTCGCATATCTGGCTCGCTCGCTCTCACATCTGGCTGGCTTGCTTGCTCTCATATCTGGCTCGCTCGCTTGCTCTCATATCTGGCTCGCTCGCTTGCTCTCTTGTCTGGCTCGCTCTCTTATGTGGCTCGCTCGCATATCTGGCTCGCTCGCTCTCACATCGAGCTGGCTCGCTTGCTCTCATATCTGGCTCGCTCGCTTGCTCTCATATCTGGCTAGCTCGCTTGCTCTCTTGTCTTGCTCGCTCTCTTATCTGGCTCGCTCGCTCTCATATCTGGCTGGCTCGCTTGCTCTCATATCTGGCTTGCTCGCTTGCTCTCTTGTCTGGCTCGCTCTCTTATCTGGCTTGCTCGCTAGCATATCTGGCTCGCTCGCTTGCTCTCTTGTCTGGCTTGCTCTCTTATCTGGCTCGCTCGCTCTCATATCTGGCTCGCTCGCTTGCTCTCATATCTGGCTAGTTCGCTTGCTCTCTTGTCTTGCTCGCTCTCTTATCTGGCTCGCTCGCTCTCATATCTGGCTGGCTCGCTTGCTCTCATATCTGGCTTGCTCGCTTGCTCTCATATTCGGCTCGCTCGATTGCTCTCATATCTGGCTCGCTCGCTTGCTCTCTTGTCTGGCTCGCTCTCTTATCTGGGTTGCTCGCTAGCATATCTGGCTCGCACGCTTGCTCTCTTGTCTGGCTTGCTCTCTTATCTGGCTCGCTCGGTCTCATATCTGGCTCGCTCGCTTGCTCTCATGTCTGGCTCGCTTGCTCTCATATCTGGCTTTCTCGCTTGCTCTCTTGTCTGGCTCGCTCTCTTATCTGGCTCGCTCGCATATCTGGATCTCTCGCTCTCACATCTGGCTGGCTCACTTGCTCTCATTTCTGGCTGGCTCGCTTGCTCTCATTTCTGGTTCGCTCGCTTGCTCTCATATCTGGCTCGCTCGCTTGCTCTCATATCTGGCTCGCTCGCTTGCTCTCATATCTGGCTCGCTCGCTCTCATGTCTGGCTCGCTCTCATAACTGGATCGTTCGCTTGCTCTCATATCTGGCTCGCTCGCTTGCTTAATTGTCTGGCTCGCTCTCTTATCTGCCTCGCTCTCTCTCACATCTGGCTTGCTCACTTGCTCTCATATCTGGCTCGCTCGCTGCTCTCTTGTCTGGCTCGCTCTCATATCTGGCTTGCTCGCTTGCTCTCATATCTGGCTCGCTCGCTTGCTCTCTTGTCTGGCTCGCTCTCTTATCTGGCGCGCTCGCATATCTGGCTCGCTCGCTCTCACATCTGGCTTGCTTGCTCTCATATCTGGCTCGCTCGCTTGCTCTCATATCTGGCTCGCTCGCTTGCTCTCTTGTCTGGCTCGCTCTCTATTGTGGCTCGCTCGCATATCTGGCTCGCTCGCTCTCACATCGAGCTGGCTCGCTTGCTCTCATATCTGGCTCGCTCGCTTGCTCTCATATCTGGCTTGCTCGCTTTCTCTCTTGTCTGTCTCGCTCTCTTTTATGGCTCGCTCACATATCTGGCTTGCTCGCTCTCAAATCTGGCTCGCTCGCTCTCAAATCTGGCTCGCTCGCTTGCTCTCATATCTGGCTTGCTCGCTTGCTCTCATATCCGGCTCGCTCGCTTGCTCTCATATCTGGCTTGCTCGCTTTCTCTCTTGTCTGGCTCGCTCTCTTATCTGGCTCGCTCGCATATCTTTCTCGCTCGCTCTCAAATCTGGCTTGCTCGCTTGCTCTCATATCTGGCTAGTTCGCTTGCTCTCTTGTCTTGCTTGCTCTCTTATCTGGCTAGCTCGCTAGAATATCTGGCTCGCACGCTTGCTCTCTTGTCTGGCTTGCTCTCTTATCTGGCTCGCTCGCTCTCATATCTGGCTCGCTCGCTTGCTCTCATGTCTGGCTCGCTCGCTCTCATATCTGGCTTTCTCGCTTGCTCTCTTGTCTGGCTCACTCTCTTATCTGGCTCGCTCGCATATCTGGCTAGCTCGCTCTCACATCTGGCTGGCTCGCTTGCTCTCATTTCTGGCTGGCTCGCTTGCTCTCATATCTGGCTATCTCGCTTGCTCTCATATCTGGCTAGTTCGCTTGCTCTCTTGTCTTGCTCGCTCTCTTATCTGGCTCGCTCGCTCTCATATCTGGCTGGCTCGCTTGCTCTCATATCTGGCTCGCTCGCTTGCTCTCTTGTCTGGCTCGCTCTCTTATCTGGCTTGCTCGCTAGCATATCTGGCTCGCTCGCTTGCTCTCTTGTCTGGCTTGCTCTCTTATCTGGCTCGCTCGCTCTCATATCTGGCTCGCTCGCTTGCTCTCATGTCTGGCTCGCTCTCATATCTGGCTTTCTCGCTTGCTCTCTTGTCTGGTACGCTCTCTTATCTGGCTCGCTCTCATATCTGGCTTGCTCGCTTGCTCTCATATCTGGCTCGTTCGCTTGCTTTCTTTTCTGGCTCGCTCGCATATCTGGCTCGCTCGCTCGCTCTCACATCTGGCTCGCTTGCTCTCTTGTCTTGCTCGCTCTCTTATCTGGCTCGCTCGCTCTCATATCTGGCTGGCTCGCTTACTCTCATATCTGGCTCGCTCGCTTGCTCTCTTGTCTGGCTCGCTCTCTTATCTGGCTTGCTCGCTAGAATATCTGGCTCGCGCGCTTGCTCTCTTGTCTGGCTTGCTCTCTTATCTGGCTCGCTCGCTCTCATATCTGGCTCGCTCGCTTGCTCTCATGTCTGGCTCGCTCGCTCTCATATCTGGCTTTCTCGCTTGCTCTCTTGTCTGGCTCGCTCTCTTATCTGGCTCGCTCACATATCTGGCTAGCTCGCTCTCACATCTGGCTGGCTCGCTTGCTCTCATTTCTGGCTGGCTCGCTTGCTCTCATTTCTGGCTCGCTCGCTTGCTCTCATATCTGGCTCGCTCGCTTGCTCTCATATCTGGCACGCTCGCTTGCTCCCTTGTCTGGCTCGCTCTCATATCTGGCTAGCTCGCTTGCTCTCTTGTCTTGCTCACTCTCTTATCTGACTTGCTCGCTCTCATATCTGGCTGGCTCGCTTGCTCTCATATCTGGCTCGCTCGCTTGCTCTCATATCTGGCTCGCTCGCTTGCTCTCATGTCTGGCTCGCTCTCATATCTGGATCGCTCGCTTGCTCTCATATCTGGCTCGCTCGCTTGCTTAATTGTCTGGCTCGCTCTCTTATCTGCCTCGCTCTCTCTCACATCTGGCTTGCTCGCTTGCTCTCATATCTGGCTCGCTCGCTGCTCTCTTGTCTGGCTCGCTCTCATATCTGGCTTGCTCGCTTGCTCTCATATCTGGCTTGCTCGCTTGCTCTCTTGTCTGGCTCGCTCTCTTATTTGGCTCGCTCGCATATCTGGCTCGCTCGCTCTCACATCTGGCTGGCTTACTTGCTCTAATATCTGGCTCGCTCGCTTGCTCTCATATCTGGCTCGCTCGCTTGCTCTCTTGTCTGGCTCGCTCTCTTATCTGACTCGCTCGCATATCTGGCTTGCTCGCTCTCACATCGAGCTGGCTCGCTTGCTCTCATATCTGGCTCGCTCGCTTGCTCTCATATCTGGCTCGCTCGCTTTCTCTCTTGTCTGTCTCGCTCTCTTTTATGGCTCGCTCACATATCTGGCTTGCTCGCTCTCAAATCTGGCTCGCTCGCTCTCAAATCTGGCTCGCTCGCTTGCTCTCATATCTGGCTTGCTCGCTTGCTCTCATATCCGGCTCGCTCGAATGCTCTCATATCTGGCTCGCTCGCTTTCTCTCTTGTCTGGCTCGCTCTCTTATCTGGCTCGCTCGCATATCTTTCTCGCTCGCTCTCAAATCTGGCTCGCTCGCTTGCTCTCATATCTGGCTAGTTCGCTTGCTCCCTTGTCTTGCTCGCTCTCTTATCTGGCTCGCTCGCTCTCATATCTGGCTGGCTCGCTTACTCTCATATCTGGCTCGCTCGCTTGCTCTCTTGTCTGGCTCGCTCTCTTATCTGGCTTGCTCGCTAGCATATCTCGCTCGCACTTTTGCTCTCTTGTCTGGCTTGCTCTCTTATCTGGCTCGCTCGGTCTCATATCTGGCTCGCTCGCTTGCTCTCATGTCTGGCTCGCTTGCTCTCATATCTGGCTTTCTCGCTTGCTCTCTTGTCTGGCTCGCTCTCTTATCTGGCTCTCTCGCATATCTGGATCTCTCGCTCTCAAATCTGGCTGGCTCACTTGCTCTCATTTCTGGCTGGCTCGCTTGCTCTCATTTCTGGTTCGCTCGCTGGCTCTCATATCTGGCTCGCTCGCTTGTTCTCATATCTGGCTCGCTCGCTTGCTCTCATATCTGGCTCGCTCGCTCTCATGTCTGGCTCGCTCTCATATCTGGCTCGCTCGCTTGCTTAATTGTCTGGCTCGCTCTCTTATCTGCCTCGCTCTCTCTCACATCTGGCTTGCTCGCTTGCTCTCATATCTGGCTCGCTCGCTGCTCTCTTGTCTGGCTCGCTCTCATATCTGGCTCGCTCGCTTGCACTATTGTCTGGCTCGCTCTTTTATCTGGTTCACTCGCATATCTGGCTCACTCGCTCTCAAATCTGGCTGGCTCGCTTGCTCTCATATCTGGCTAGCTCGCTTGCTCTCTTGTCTTGCTCGCTCTCTTATCTGGCTCGCTCTCATATCTGGCTGGCTCGCTTGCTCTCATATCTGGCTCGCTCGCTTGCTCTCATATCTGGCTCGCTTGCTCTCATGTCTGGCTCGCTCGCATATCTGGCTCGCTCGCTTGCTCTCATATCTGGCTCGCTCGCTTGCTTAATTGCCTGGCTCGCTCTCTTATCTGCCTCGCTCTCTCTCACATCTGGCTCGCTCGCTGCTCTCTTGTCTGACTCGCTCTCTTATCTGGCTCGCTCGCATATCTTGCTCGCTCGCTCTAACATCTGGCTCACTCGCTTGCTCTCTTGTCTGGCTCGCTGTCTAATCTGTCTCGCTCTCACATCTGGCTTGCTCGCTTGCTCTCATATCTGGCTCGCTCGCTTGCTCTCTTGTCTGGCTCGCTCTCTTATCTGGCTTGCTCGCTAACATATCTGGCTCGCTGGCTTGCTCTCTTGTCTGGCTCGCTCTCTTATCTGGCTCCCTCGCTTGCATAACTGGCTAGCTCGCTCTCATATCTGGCTCGTTCGCTTTCTCCCATATCTGGATCGCTCGCTCACATATCTGTCTCGCTCGCTTGCTCTCTTGTCTGGTTCTCTCTCTTATCTGGCTCGCTCTCATATCTGGCTTGCTCGCTTGCTCTCATATCTGTCTCGCTCGCTTGCTCTCATATCTGGCTCGCTCGCTTGCTCTCTTGTCTGGCTCGCTCTCTTATCTGGCTCCATCGCATATCTGGCTCGCTCGCATATCTGGCTCGCTCGCTCTCACATCTGATTTGCTCGCTTGTTCTCATATCTTGCTAGCTCGCTTGCTCTCTTGTCTGACTCACTCTCTTATCTGGCTCGCTCGCATATCTGGCTAGCTCGCTCTCATATCTGTCTCGCTCGCTTGCTCTCATATCTGTCTCGCTTGCTTGCTCTCAAATCTGGCTCGCTCGCTTGCTCTCTTGTCTGGCTCGCTCTCTTATTTGGCTCGCTCGCATATCTGGCTCGCTCGCTCTCACATCTGGCTCGCTCGCTTGCTCTCATATCTGGCTCGCTCGCTTGCTCTCTTTTCTGGCTCACTCTCTTATCTGGCTCGCTCGCATATCTGGCTCGCTCGCTCTCACATCTGGCTCGCTCGCGTGCTCTCATATCTGGCTCGCTCGCTTGCTCTCTTGTCTGGCTCGCTCTCTTATCTGTCTCGCTCTCACATCTGGCTCGCTCGCTTGCTCTCATATCTGGCTCGCTCGCATGCTCTCTTGTCTGGCTCGCTCTCTTATCTGGTTTGTTCGCTCTCATATCTTGCTCGCTCGCTTGCTCTCATGTCTGGCTCGCTCACTCTCATATCTGTCTAGCTCGCTTGCTCTCTTGTCTGGCTCGCTCTTTTATCTGGCTTGCTCTGACATCTGGCTCGCTCGCTTGCTCTCTTGTCTGGCTCGCTCTCTTATCTGGCTCGCTCACTCTCATATCTGGCTTGCTCGCTTGCTCTCATGTATTGCTCGCTCGCTCTCATGTATTGCTCGCTCACTTGCTCTCATGTCTGGCTCACTCGCTCTCATATCTGGCTCGCTCGCTTACTCTCTTGTCTGGCTCTCTCACTTAAATGGCTCGCTCGCTCATCTGGCTAGCTCGCTCTCATATGTGGCTCGCTCACTCTGATATCTCGCTCGCTCGCTTGCTCTCTTGTCTGGTTCGCTCTCTTATCTGGCTCGCTCTCATATCTGGCTTGCTCGCTTGCTCTCATATCTGGCTCGCTCGCTTGCTCTCATATGTGTCTCGCTCGCTTGCTCTTTTGTCTGGCTCGCTCTCTTAACTGGCTCGCTCGCATATCTGGCTCGCTCACTCTCACCTCTGGCTCGCTCGCTTGCTCTCATGTCTGGCTCGCTCGCTTGCTCTATTGTCTGGCTCACTCTCTTATCTGGCTCGCTCTCACATCTGGCTCGCTCGCTTGCTCTCTTGTCTGGCTCGCTCTCTTATCTGGCTCGCTCGCTCTCATATCTGGCTCGCTCGCTTGCTCTCATGTCTGGCTCGCTCGCTCTCATATCTGGCTCGCTCGCTTACTCTCTTGTCTGGCTCGCTCTCTTATATGGCTCGCTCGCACATCTGGCTCGCTCGCTCTCACATCTGGCTCGCTCGCTTGCTCTCTTGTCTGGCTCCCTCTCATCTGGCAAGCTTGCTCTCATATCTGGCTTGCTAGCTTGCTCTCTTGTCTGGCTCGCTCTCTTATTTGGCTCGCTCGCAAATCTGTCTCGCTCGCTCTCACATCTGGCTCGCTCGCTTGCTCTCATATCTGGCTCGCTCGCTTGCTCTCTTGTTTGGCTGGCTCTCTTATCTGGCTCGCTCTCACATCTGGCTCGCTCGCTTGCTCTCATATCTGGCTCGCTCGCTTGCTCTCTTGTCTAGCTCGCTCTCTTATCTGGCTCGCTCTCATATCTGGCTCGCTCGCTTGCTCTCATATCTGGCTCGCTCGCTTGCTCTCTTTTATGGCTCGCTCGCATATCTGGCTCGCTCGCTCTCACATCTGGCTCGCTTGCTTGCTCTCTTGTCTGGCTCGCTCTCTTATCTGGCTCGCTCGCATATCTGGCTCGCTCGCATATCTAGCTCCCTCGCTCTCAAATCTGGTTTGCTCGCTTGTTCTCATATCTGGCTAGCTCGCTTGCTCTCTTGGCTGGCTCATTCTCTTATCTGGCTCGCTCGCATATCTGGCTAGCTCGCTCTCATATCTGGCTCGCTCGCTTGCTCTCATATCTGACTCGCTCCCTTGCTCTCATTTCTGGCTTGCTCGCTTGCTCTCTTGTCTGGCTCGCTCTCTTATCTTGCTCGCTCGCATATCTGGCTCGCTCGCTCTCAAATCTGGCTTGCTCGCTCTCATATCTGGCTAGCTCGCTTGCTCTCTTGTCTTGCTCGCTCTCTTATCTGTCTCGCTCGCTCTCATATCTGGCTGGCTCGCTTGTTCTCATATCTGGCTCGCTCGCTCTCATGTCTGGCTCGCTCGTATATCTGGATCGCTCGCTTGCTCTCATATCTGGCTCGCTCGCTTGCTTAATTGTCTGGCTCGCTCTCTTATCTGCCTCGCTCTCTCTCACATCTGGCTTGCTCAATTACTCTCTTATCTGTTTCGCTCTCACATCTGTCTCGCTCGCTTTCTCTCATATCTGGCTCGCTCACTTGCTCTCTTGTCTGGCTCGCTCTCTTATCTGGCTTGCTCGCTAACATATCTGGCTCGCTCGCTGCTCTCTTGTCTGGCTCGCTCTCTTATCTGGCTCGCTCGCATATCTGGCTCGCTCGCTCTCACATCTGGTTGGCTCGCTTGCTCTCATATCTGGCTCGATCGCTTGCTCTCTTGTCTGGCTTGCTTTCTTATCTGGCTCGCTCTAATATCTGGCTTGCTCGCTTGCTCTCATATCTGGCTCGCTCGCTTGCTCTCTTGTCTGTCTCGCTCTCTTTCATGGCTCGCTCGCATATTTGGCTCGCTCGCTCTCATATCTGGCTCGCTCACTTGCTCTCTTGTCTGGCTAGCTCTCTTATCTGGCTCGCTCGCTCTCATATCTGGCTCGCTCGCTTGCTCTCATGTCTGGCTCGCTCGCTCTCATATCTGGCTCGCTCACTTGCTCTCTTGTCTGGCTCGCTCTCTTATCTGGCTCGCTCGCTCTCATATCTGTCTGGCTCGCTTGCTTTCTTGTCTGGTTCGCTCTCTTATCTGGCACGCTCTCATATCTGGCTTGCTCGCTTGCTCTCATATCTGGCTCGCTCGCTTGCTCTCATATCTGGCTCGCTCGCTTGCTCTCTTGTCTGGCTCGCTCTCTTATCTGGCTCGCTCTCTTATCTGGCTCGCTCGCTCGCATATCTGGCTCGCTCGCTTGCTCTCATATCTGGCTCGCTCTCTCTCTTGTCTGGCTCGCTCTCTTATCTGGCTTGCTCGCATATCTGGCTCGCTCACTCCCACATCTGGCTCGCTCGCTTGTCCTCTTGTCTGGCTCGCTCTCTTATCTGGCTCGCTCGCTCGCATATATGGCTCGCTCGCTTGCTCTCATGTCTGGCTCGCTCGTTCTCATATCTGGCTCGCTGGCTTACTCTCATTCCTTGCTTGCTCGCTCTCATATCTGGCTCGCTCGCTTGCTCTCTTGTCTGGCTCGCTCTCTTATCTGGCTCGCTCGTATATCTGGCTTGCTCGCTTGCTCTTATATCTGGCTCTCTTGCTCTCTTGTCTGTCTCGCTCTCTTATATGGCTCGCTCGCATATCTGGCTCGCTCGCTCTCACATCTGGCTCGTTCGCTTGCTCTCATATCTGGCTCGCTCGCTCGCTCTCCTGTCTGGCTCGCTCTCTTATCTGGCTCGCTCGCTCTCATATCTGGCTCGCTCGCTCTCCTGTCTGGCTCGCTCTCTTATCTGGCTCACTCGCTCGCATATCTGGCTCGCTCGCTCGCATATCTGGCTCACTCTCTTATCTGGCTCGCTCGCATATCTGGCTCGCTCGCTCACATCTGGCTCGCTCGCTTGGTCTCATATCAGGCTTGCTCGCTTGCTCTCTTGTCTGGCTCGATCTCTTATCTGGCTCGCTCGCATATCTGGCTCGCTCGCTCACATCTGGCTCGCTCGCTTGCTCTCATATCTGGCTCGCTCGCTTGCTCTCTTGTCTGGCTCGCTCTCTTATCTGACTCATTCGCATATCTGTCTCGCTCGCTCTCATATCTGGCACGCTCGCTTGCTCTCATGTCTGGCTCGCTCGCTCTCATATCTGGCTCGCTCGCTTGCTCTCATGTCTGGCTCGCTCTCTTATATGGCCCGCTCGCATATCTGGCTCGCTCGCTTGCTCTCATATCTGGCTCGCTCGCTTGCGCTCTTCTCTGGCTCACTCTCTTATCTGGCCTGTTCGCTCGAAAATCTGGCTCGCTCGCTCGCAAATCTGGCTAGCTCGCTCTCATATCTGGCTCGCTCGCTCACATATCTGGCTCGCTCGCTTGCTCTCATGTCTGGTTTTGCTCGCTGTCATATCTGTCTCGCTCGCTTGCTCTCTTGTCTGGTTCGCTTTCTTATCTGGCACGCTCTCATATCTGGCTCACTCGCTTGCTCTCATATCTGGCTCGCTCGCTTGCGCTCATATCTGGCTTGCTCTCTTGCTCTCTTGTCTGGCTCGCTCGCTTGCTCCCTTGTCTGGCTCGCTCTCTTGCTCTCATATCTGGCTTGCTCGCTTGCTGAAATATCTGGCTCGCTCGCTTGCTCTCTTGTCTGGCTCGCTCTCTTATCTGGCTTGCTCGCTCTCATATCTGGCTGGCTCGCTTGCTCTCATATCTGGCTCGCTCGCTTGCTCTCTTGTCTGGCTCGCTCTCTTATCTGGCTTGCTCGCTCTCATATCTGGCTGGCTCGCTTGCTCTCATATCTGGCTCGCTCGCTTGCTCTCTTGTCTTGCTCGCTCTCTTATTTGGCTCGCTCGCTCTCATATCTGGCTGGCTCGCTTGCTCTCATATCTGGCTCGCTCGCTTGCTCTCTTGTCTGGCTCGCTCTCATATCTGGCTAGCTCGCTTGCGCTCTTGTCTTGCTCACTCTTATCTGGCTCGCTCGCTCTCATATCTGGCTGGCTCGCTTGCTCTCATATCTGGGTCGCTCGCTTACTCTCATATCTGGCTCGCTCGCTCTCATGTCTAACTCGCTGTCATATCTGGATCACTCGCTTGCTCTCATATCTGGCTCGCTCGCTTGCTTAATTGTCTGGCTCGCTCTCTTATCTGCCTCGCTCTCTCTCACATCTGGCTTGCTCGATTGCTCTCATATCTGGCTCGCTCGCTTTCTCTCTTGTCTGGCTCGCTCTCTTATCTGGCTTGCTCGCTAGCATATCTGGCTCACTCGCTTGCTCTCTTGTCTGGCTTGCTCTCTTATCTGGCTCGCTCGCTCTCATATCTGGCTCGCTCGCTTGCTCTCATGTCTGGCTCGCTCGCTCTCATATCTGACTTTCTCGCTTGCTCTCTTGTCTGGTTCGCTCTCTTATCTGGCTCGCTCTCATATCTGGATTGCTCGCTTGCTCTCATATCTGGCTCGCTCGCTTGCTCTCTTGTCTGGCTCGCTCTCTTATCTGGCTTGCTCGCTAGCATATCTGGCTCGCTCGCTTGCTCTCTTGTCTGACTTGCTCTCTTATCTGTCTCGCTCTCACATCTGGCTTGCTCGCTTGCTCTCATATCTGGCTCGCTCGCTTGCTCACTTGTCTGGCTTGCTCTCTTATGTGGCTCGCTGGCTCTCTTATGTGGCTCGCTCGCTTGCTCTCATGTCTGGCTCGCTCACTCTCATATCTGGCTTTCTCGCTTGCTCTCTTGTCTGGTTCGTTCTCTTATTTGGCTCGCTCTCATATCTGGCTTGCTCGCTTGCTCTCATATCTGGCTCGCTCGCTTGCTCTCCTGTCTGGCTCGCTCGCATATCTGGCTCGCTCGCTCTCACATCTGGCTGGCTTGCTTGCTCTAATATATGGCTCGCTCGCTTGCTCTTAAATCTGGCTCGCTCGCTCTCACATCTGGTTCGCTCTCTTATCTGGCTCGCACGCATATCTGGCTCGCTCGCTCTCACATCTAGCTGGCTCGCTTGCTCTCATATCTGGCTCGCTCGCTTGCTCTCTTGTCTGGCTCGCTCTCTTATCTGGCTAGCTCTCATATCTGGCTGGCTCACTTGCTCTCATTTCTGGCTCGCTCGCTTGCTCTCATATCTGGCTCTCTCGCTTGCTCTCTTGTCTGGCTCGCTCGCATATCTGGCTCGCTCGCTTGCTCTCTTGTCTTGCTCGCTCTCTTATCTGGCTCGCTCGCTCTCATATCTGGCTGGCTCGCTTGCTCTCATATCTGGCTCGCTCGCTCTCATATCTGGCTCGCTCGCTTGCTCTCTTGTCTTGCTCGCTCTCTTATCTGGCTCGCCCGCTCTCATATCTGGCTGGCTTGCTTGCTCTCATATCTGGCTCGCTCGCTTGCTCTCTTGTCTGGCTCGCTCTCTTATCTGGCTTGCTCGCTAGAATATCTGGCTCGCACGCTTGCTCTCTTGTCTGGCTTGCTCTCTTATCTGGCTCGCTCGCTCTCTTATCTGGCTCGCTCGCTTGTTCTCATGTCTGGCTCGCTCGCTCTCATATATGGCTTTCTCGCTTGCTCTCTTGTCTGGCTCGCTCTCTTATCTGGCTCGCTCGCATATCTGGCTAGCTCGCTCTCACATCTGGCTGGCTCGCTTGCTCTCATTTCTGGCTGGCTCGCTTGCTCTCATTTCTGGCTCGCTCGCTTGCTCTCATATCTGGCTCGCTCGCTTGCTCTCATATCTGGCTCGCTCGCTTGCTCTCTTGTCTGGCTCGCTCTCATATCTGGCGAGCTCGCTTTCTCTCTTGTCTTGCTCGCTCTCTTATCTGGCTCGCTCTCTTATCTGGCTGGCTCGCTTGCTCTCATATCTGGCTCGCTCGCTTGCTCTCATATCTGGCTGGCTCGCTCTCATGTCTGGCTCGCTCTCATATCTGGATCGCTCGCTTGCTCTCATATCTGACTCGCTCGCTTGCTTAATTGTCTGGCTCGCTCTCTTATCTGCCTCGCTCTCTCTCAAATCTGGCTTGCTCGCTTGCTCTCATATCTGGCTCGCTCGCTTGCTCTCTTGTCTGGCTCGCTCTCTTATCTGGCTCGCTCGCATATCTGGCTCGCTCGCTCTCACATCTGGCTGGCTTGCTTGCTCTCATATCTGGCTAGCTCGCTTGCTCTCATATCTGGCTCGCTCGCATGCTCTCTTGTCTGGCTCGCTCTCTTATCTGGCTCGCTCGCATATCTGGCTCGCTCGCTCTCACATCGAGCTGGCTCGCTTGCTCTCATATCTGGCATGCTCGCTTGCTCTCTTGTCTGGCTCGCTCTCTTATCTGGCTCGCTCTCATATCTGGCTTGCTAGCTTGCTCTCATATCTGGCTTGCTCGCTTTCTCTCTTGTCTGTCTCGCTCTCTTTTATGGCTCGCTCACATATCTGACTCGCTAGCTCTCAAATCTGGCTCGCTCGCTTGCTCTCATATATGGCTTGGTCGCTTGCTCTCATATCCGGCTCGCTCGCTTGCTCTCATATCTGGCTCGCTCGCTTGCTCTCTTGTCTAGCTCGCTCTCTTATCTGGCTCGCTCGCATATCTTTCTCGCTCGCTCTCAAATCTGGCTCGCTCGCTTGCTCTCATATCTGGCTAGTTCGCTTGCTCTCTTGTCTTGCTCGCTCTCTTATCTGGCTCGCCCGCTCTCATATCTGGCTGGCTCGCTTACTCTCATATCTGGCTCGCTCGCTTGCTCTCTTGTCTGGCTCGCTCTCTTATCTGGCTCGCTCTCATATCTGGATTGCTCGCTTGCTCTCATATCTGGCTCGCTCGCTTGCTCTCTTGTCTGGCTCGCTCTCTTATCTGGTTTGCTCGTTAGCATATCTGGCTCGCTCGTTTGCTCTCTTGTCTGACTTGCTCTCTTATCTGTCTCGCTCTCACATCTGGCTTGCTCGCTTGCTCTCATATCTGGCTCGCTCGCTTGCTCACTTGTCTGGCTTGCTCTCTTATGTGGCTCGCTGGCTCTCTTATGTGGCTCGCTCGCTTGCTCTCATGTCTGGCTCGCTCACTCTCATATCTGGCTTTCTCGCTTGCTCTCTTGTCTGGTTCGCTCTCTTATCTGGCTCGCTCTCATATCTGGCTTGCTCGCTTGCTCTCATATCTGGCTCGCTCGCTTGCTCTCCTGTCTGGCTCGCTCGCATATCTGGCTCGCTCGCTCTCACATCTGGCTGGCTTGCTTGCTCTAATATATGGCTCGCTCGCTTGCTCTCAAATCTGGCTCGCTCGCTCGCTCTCACATCTGGTTCGCTCTCTTATCTGGCTCGCTCGCATATCTGGCTCGCTCGCTCTCACATCTAGCTGGCTCGCTTGCTCTCATATCTGGCTTACTCGCTTGCTCTCTTGTCTGGCTCGCTCTCTTATCTGGCTAGCTCTCATATCTGGCTGGCTCACTTGCTCTCATTTCTGGCTCGCTCGCTTGCTCTCATATCTGGCTCTCTCGCTTGCTCTCTTGTCTGGCTCGCTCGCATATCTGGCTCGCTCGCTTGCTCTCTTGTCTTGCTCGCTCTCTTATCTGGCTCGCTCGCTCTCATATCTGGCTGGCTCGCTTGCTCTCATATCTGGCTTGCTCGCTTGCTGAAATATCTGGCTCGCTCGCTTGCTCTCTTGTCTGGCTCGCTCTCTTATCTGGCTTGCTCGCTCTCATATCTGGCTGGCTCGCTTGCTCTCATATCTGGCTCGCTCGCTTGCTCTCTTGTCTGGCTCGCTCTCTTATCTGGCTTGCTCGCTCTCATATCTGGCTGGCTCGCTTGCTCTCATATCTGGCTCGCTCGCTTGCTCTCTTGTCTTGCTCGCTCTCTTATTTGGCTCGCTCGCTCTCATATCTGGCTGGCTCGCTTGCTCTCATATCTGGCTCGCTCGCTTGCTCTCTTGTCTGGCTCGCTCTCATATCTGGCTAGCTCGCTTGCGCTCTTGTCTTGCTCACTCTTATCTGGCTCGCTCGCTCTCATATCTGGCTGGCTCGCTTGCTCTCATATCTGGGTCGCTCGCTTACTCTCATATCTGGCTCGCTCGCTCTCATGTCTAACTCGCTGTCATATCTGGATCACTCGCTTGCTCTCATATCTGGCTCGCTCGCTTGCTTAATTGTCTGGCTCGCTCTCTTATCTGCCTCGCTCTCTCTCACATCTGGCTTGCTCGATTGCTCTCATATCTGGCTCGCTCGCTTTCTCTCTTGTCTGGCTCGCTCTCTTATCTGGCTTGCTCGCTAGCATATCTGGCTCACTCGCTTGCTCTCTTGTCTGGCTTGCTCTCTTATCTGGCTCGCTCGCTCTCATATCTGGCTCGCTCGCTTGCTCTCATGTCTGGCTCGCTCGCTCTCATATCTGACTTTCTCGCTTGCTCTCTTGTCTGGTTCGCTCTCTTATCTGGCTCGCTCTCATATCTGGATTGCTCGCTTGCTCTCATATCTGGCTCGCTCGCTTGCTCTCTTGTCTGGCTCGCTCTCTTATCTGGCTTGCTCGCTAGCATATCTGGCTCGCTCGCTTGCTCTCTTGTCTGACTTGCTCTCTTATCTGTCTCGCTCTCACATCTGGCTTGCTCGCTTGCTCTCATATCTGGCTCGCTCGCTTGCTCACTTGTCTGGCTTGCTCTCTTATGTGGCTCGCTGGCTCTCTTATGTGGCTCGCTCGCTTGCTCTCATGTCTGGCTCGCTCACTCTCATATCTGGCTTTCTCGCTTGCTCTCTTGTCTGGTTCGTTCTCTTATTTGGCTCGCTCTCATATCTGGCTTGCTCGCTTGCTCTCATATCTGGCTCGCTCGCTTGCTCTCCTGTCTGGCTCGCTCGCATATCTGGCTCGCTCGCTCTCACATCTGGCTGGCTTGCTTGCTCTAATATATGGCTCGCTCGCTTGCTCTTAAATCTGGCTCGCTCGCTCTCACATCTGGTTCGCTCTCTTATCTGGCTCGCACGCATATCTGGCTCGCTCGCTCTCACATCTAGCTGGCTCGCTTGCTCTCATATCTGGCTCGCTCGCTTGCTCTCTTGTCTGGCTCGCTCTCTTATCTGGCTAGCTCTCATATCTGGCTGGCTCACTTGCTCTCATTTCTGGCTCGCTCGCTTGCTCTCGTATCTGGCTCTCTCGCTTGCTCTCTTGTCTGGCTCGCTCGCATATCTGGCTCGCTCGCTTGCTCTCTTGTCTTGCTCGCTCTCTTATCTGGCTCGCTCGCTCTCATATCTGGCTGGCTCGCTTGCTCTCATATCTGGCTCGCTCGCTCTCATATCTGGCTCGCTCGCTTGCTCTCTTGTCTTGCTCGCTCTCTTATCTGGCTCGCCCGCTCTCATATCTGGCTGGCTCGCTTGCTCTCATATCTGGCTCGCTCGCTTGCTCTCTTGTCTGGCTCGCTCTCTTATCTGGCTTGCTCGCTAGAATATCTGGCTCGCACGCTTGCTCTCTTGTCTGGCTTGCTCTCTTATCTGGCTCGCTCGCTCTCTTATCTGGCTCGCTCGCTTGCTCTCATGTCTGGCTCGCTCGCTCTCATATCTGGCTTTCTCGCTTGCTCTCTTGTCTGGCTCGCTCTCTTATCTGGCTCGCTCGCATATCTGGCTAGCTCGCTCTCACATCTGGCTGGCTCGCTTGCTCTCATTTCTGGCTGGCTCGCTTGCTCTCA
Organism: Hyla sarda; assembly: GCF_029499605.1. Classification (NCBI taxonomy): domain Eukaryota; kingdom Metazoa; phylum Chordata; class Amphibia; order Anura; family Hylidae; genus Hyla; species Hyla sarda. Next base: position 259,133 of record NW_026610425.1, on the reverse strand, counting down.
TTTCTGGCTCGCTCGCTTGCTCTCATATCTGGCTCACTCGCTTGCTCTCATATCTGGCTCGCTCGCTTGCTCTCTTGTCTGGCTCGCTCTCATATCTGGCTAGCTCGCTTTCTCTCTTGTCTTGCTCGCTCTCTTATCTGGCTCGCTCTCTTATCTGGCTGGCTCGCTTGCTCTCATATCTGGCTCGCTCGCTTGCTCTCATATCTGGCTGGCTCGCTCTCATGTCTGGCTCGCTCTCATATCTGGATCGCTCGCTTGCTCTCATATCTGACTCGCTCGCTTGCTTAATTGTCTGGCTCGCTCTCTTATCTGCCTCGCTCTCTCTCAAATCTGGCTTGCTCGCTTGCTCTCATATCTGGCTCGCTCGCTTGCTCTCTTGTCTGGCTCGCTCTCTTATCTGGCTCGCTCGCATATCTGGCTCGCTCGCTCTCACATCTGGCTGGCTTGCTTGCTCTCATATCTGGCTAGCTCGCTTGCTCTCATATCTGGCTCGCTCGCATGCTCTCTTGTCTGGCTCGCTCTCTTATCTGGCTCGCTCGCATATCTGGCTCGCTCGCTCTCACATCGAGCTGGCTCGCTTGCTCTCATATCTGGCATGCTCGCTTGCTCTCTTGTCTGGCTCGCTCTCTTATCTGGCTCGCTCTCATATCTGGCTTGCTAGCTTGCTCTCATATCTGGCTTGCTCGCTTTCTCTCTTGTCTGTCTCGCTCTCTTTTATGGCTCGCTCACATATCTGACTCGCTAGCTCTCAAATCTGGCTCGCTCGCTTGCTCTCATATATGGCTTGGTCGCTTGCTCTCATATCCGGCTCGCTCGCTTGCTCTCATATCTGTCTAGCTCGCTTGCTCTCTTGTCTAGCTCGCTCTCTTATCTGGCTCGCTCGCATATCTTTCTCGCTCGCTCTCAAATCTGGCTCGCTCGCTTGCTCTCATATCTGGCTAGTTCGCTTGCTCTCTTGTCTTGCTCGCTCTCTTATCTGGCTCGCCCGCTCTCATATCTGGCTGGCTCGCTTACTCTCATATCTGGCTCGCTCGCTTGCTCTCTTGTCTGGCTCGCTCTCTTATCTGGCTCGCTCTCATATCTGGATTGCTCGCTTGCTCTCATATCTGGCTCGCTCGCTTGCTCTCTTGTCTGGCTCGCTCTCTTATCTGGCTTGCTCGTTAGCATATCTGGCTCGCTCGTTTGCTCTCTTGTCTGACTTGCTCTCTTATCTGTCTCGCTCTCACATCTGGCTTGCTCGCTTGCTCTCATATCTGGCTCGCTCGCTTGCTCACTTGTCTGGCTTGCTCTCTTATGTGGCTCGCTGGCTCTCTTATGTGGCTCGCTCGCTTGCTCTCATGTCTGGCTCGCTCACTCTCATATCTGGCTTTCTCGCTTGCTCTCTTGTCTGGTTCGCTCTCTTATCTGGCTCGCTCTCATATCTGGCTTGCTCGCTTGCTCTCATATCTGGCTCGCTCGCTTGCTCTCCTGTCTGGCTCGCTCGCATATCTGGCTCGCTCGCTCTCACATCTGGCTGGCTTGCTTGCTCTAATATATGGCTCGCTCGCTTGCTCTCAAATCTGGCTCGCTCGCTCGCTCTCACATCTGGTTCGCTCTCTTATCTGGCTCGCTCGCATATCTGGCTCGCTCGCTCTCACATCTAGCTGGCTCGCTTGCTCTCATATCTGGCTTACTCGCTTGCTCTCTTGTCTGGCTCGCTCTCTTATCTGGCTAGCTCTCATATCTGGCTGGCTCACTTGCTCTCATTTCTGGCTCGCTCGCTTGCTCTCATATCTGGCTCTCTCGCTTGCTCTCTTGTCTGGCTCGCTCGCATATCTGGCTCGCTCGCTTTCTCTCTTGTCTTGCTCGCTCTCTTATCTGGCTCGCTCGCTCTCATATCTGGCTGGCTCGCTTGCTCTCATATCTGGCTTGCTCGCTCTCATGTCTGGCTCGCTCTCATATCTGGCTCGCTCGCTTGCTCTCTTGTCTGGCTCGCTCTCTTATCTGGCTAGCTCTCATATCTGGCTGGCTCAATTGCTCTCATTTCTGGCTCGCTCGCTTGCTCTCATATCTGGCTCGCTCGCTTGCTCTCATATCTGGCTCGCTCGCTTGCTCTCTTGTCTGGCTCGCTCGCATATCTGGCTCGCTCGCTTGCTCTCTTGTCTTGCTCGCTCTCTTATCTGGTTCGCTCGCTCTCATATCTGGCTGGCTCGCTTGCTCTCATATCTGGCTCGCTCGCTTGCTCTCATATCTGGCTCTCTCGCTCTCATGTCTGGCTCGCTCTCATATCTGGATCGCTCGCTTGCTCTAATATCTGGCTCGCTTGCTTAATTGTCTGGCTCGCTCTCTTATCTGCCTCGCTCTCTCTCACATCTGGCTTGCTCGCTTGCTCTCATATCTGGCTCGCTCGCTTGCTCTCTTGTCTGGCTTGCTCTCTTATCTGGCTTGCTCGCATATCTGGCTCGCTCGCTCTCACATCTGGCTGGCTTGCTTGCTCTCATATCTGGCTCACTCGCTTGCTCTCATATCTGGCTCGCTCGCTCTCATGTCTGGCTCGCTCTCATATCTGGATCGCTCGCTTGCTCTCATATCTGGCTCGCTCGCTTGCTTAATTGTCTGGCTCGCTCTCTTATCTGCCTCGCTCTCTCTCACATCTGGCTTGCTCGATTGCTCTCATATCTGGCTCGCTCGCTTGCTCTCTTGTCTGGCTCGCTCTCTTATCTGGCTAGCTCTCATATCTGGCTGGCTCACTTGCTCTCATTTCTGGCTCGCTCGCTTGCTCTCATATCTGGCTCGCTCGCTTGCTCTCATATCTGGCTCTCTCGCTTGCTCTCTTGTCTGGCTCGCTCGCATATCTGGCTCGCTCGCTTGCTCTCTTGTCTTGCTCGCTCTCTTATCTGGCTCGCTCTCACATCTGGCTCGCTCGCTTGCTCTATATCTGGCTCGCTCGCTTGCTCTCTTGTCTTGCTTGCTCTCTTATCTGGCTTGCTCGCTAGTATATCTGGCTCGCTCGCTTGCTCTCTTGTCTGGCTTGCTCTCTTATCTGGCTCGCTCGCTCTCATATCTGGCTCGCTCACTTGCTCTCATGTCTGGCTCACTCGCTCTCATTTCTGGCTTTCCCGCTTGCTCTCTTGTCTGGTTCGCTGTTTTATCTGGCTCACTCTCATATCTGGCTAGCTCGCTTGCTCTCATATCTGGCTCGCTCGCTTGCTCTCTTGTCTGGCTCGCTCTCTTATCTGGCTCGCTCGCATATCTGGCTCGCTTGCTCTCATATCTGGCTCGCTCGATTGCTCTCATGTCTGACTCGCTCGATCTCATATCTGGTTCGCTCGCTTGCTCCCTTGTCTGGCTCGCTCTCTTATCTGGCTTGATCGCTAGCATATCTGGCTCGCTAGCTTGCTCTCTTGTCTGGTTCGCTCTCTTATCTGTCTCGCTTTCATATCTGGCTTGCTCGCTTGCACTCATATCTGGCTTACTCGCTTGCTCTCAAGTCTGGCTCGCTCGATTGCTCCCATATCTGGCTAGCTCGCTTGCTCTCTTGTCTTGCTCGCTCTCTTATCTGGCTCGCTCGCTCTCATATCTGGCTGGCACGCTTGCTCTCATATCTGGCTCGCTCGCTTGCTCTCATATCTGGCTCGCTCACTCTCATGTCTGGCTCGCTCTCATATCTGGATCGCTCGCTTGCTCTCATATCTGGCTCGCTCGCTTGCTTAATTGTCTGTCTCGCTCTCTTATCTGCCTCACTTTCTCTCACATCTAGCTTGCTCGCTTGCTCTTATATCTGGCTCGCTCGCTGCTCTCTTGTCTGGCTCGCTCTCTTATCTGGCTCGCTCGCATATCTTGCTTGCTCGCTCTCATATCTGGCTCGCTCACTTGCTCTCATATCTGGCTCGCTCACTTGCTCTTTTGTCTGGCTCGCTCTCTTATCTGGCTTGCTCGCTAGCATATCTGGCTCGCTCGCTTGCTCTCTTGTCTGGCTTTCTCTCTTATCTGTCTCGCTCTCACATCTGGCTCGCTCGATTGCTCTATATCTGGCTCGCTCGCTTGCTCTCTTGTCTTGCTTGCTCTCTTATCTGGCTTGCTCGCTAGCATATCTGGCTCGCTCGCTTGCTCTGTTGTCTGGCTTGCTCTCTTATCTGGCTCGCTCGCTCTCATATCTGGCTCGCTCACTTGCTCTCATGTCTGGCTCACTCGCTCTCATTTCTGGCTTTCCCGCTTGCTCTCTTGTCTGGTTCGCTGTCTTATCTGGCTCACTCTCATATCTGGCTTGCTCGCTTGCTCTCATATCTGGCTCGCTCGCTTGCTCTCTTGTCTGGCTCGCTCTCTTATCTGGCTCGCTCGCATATCTGGCTCGCTTGCTCTCATATCTGGCTCGCTTGATTGCTCTCATGTCTGACTCGCTCGATCTCATATCTGGCTTTCTCACTTGCTCTCTTGTCTGGTTTGCTCTCTTATCTGGCTCGCTCTCATATCTGGCTTGCTCACTTGCTCTCATATCTGGCTCGCTCGCTTGCTCTCTTGTCTGGCTCGCTCTCTTATCTGGCTCACTCGCATATCTGGCTCGCTCGCTCTCACATCTGGCTGGCTCACTTGCTCTCATATCTGGCTCGCTCGCTCTCATATCTGGCTCGCTCTCTTGTCTGGTTCGCTCTCTTATCTGTCTCGCTCTCATATCTGGCTTGCTCGCTTGCTCTCATATCTGGCTCGCTCGCTTGCTCTCAAATCTGGCTCGCTCGCTTGCTCTCATATCTGGCTAGCTTGCTTGCTCTCTTGTCTTGCTCGCTCTCTTATCTGGCTCTCTCGCTCTCATATCTGGCTGGCTTGCTTGCTCTCATATCTGGCTCGCTTGCTTGCTCTCATATCTGGCTCACTCGCTCTCATGTCTGGCTCGCTCGCTCTCATGTCTGGCTCGCTCTCATATGTGGATCGCTCGCTTGCTCTCATATCTGGCTCGCTCGCTTGCTTAATTGTCTGGCTCGCTCTCTTATCTGCCTCGCTCTCTCTCACATCTGGCTTGCTCGCTTGCTCTCATATCTGGCTCGCTCGCTTGCTCTCTTGTCTGGCTTGCTCTCTTATCTGGCTTGCTCGCATATCTGGCTCGCTCGCTCTCACATCTGGCTGGCTTGCTTGCTCTCATATCTGGCTCGCTCGCTTGCTCTCATATCTGGCTCGCTCGCTCTCATGTCTGGCTCGCTCTCATATCTGGATCGCTCGCTTGCTCTCATATCTGGCTCGCTCGCTTGCTTAATTGTCTGGCTCGCTCTCTTATCTGCCTCGCTCTCTCTCACATCTGGCTTGCTCGATTGCTCTCATATCTGGCTCGCTCGCTTGCTCTCTTGTCTGGGTCGCTCTCTTATCTGGCTTGCGCTTATATCTGGCTTGCTAGCTTGCTCTCATATCTGGCTTGCTCGCTTGCTCTCATATTTGGCTCGCTCGCTCTCATATCTGGCTCGCTCGCTTGCTCTCATGTCTAGCTCGCTCGCTCTCATATCTGGCTTGCTCGCTTGCTCTCACATCTGGCTCGCTCGCTTGCTCTCTTGTCTGGCTCGCTCTCTTATCTGGCTCGCTCGCATATCTGGCTCGCTCGCTCTCACATCTGGCTGGCTCGCTTGCTCTCATATCTGGCTCGCTCTCATATCTGGCTCGCTCGCTTGCTCTCTTGTCTGGTTCGCTCTCTTATCTGTCTCGCTTTCATATCTGGCTTGCTCGCTTGCTCTCATATCTGGCTTACTCGCTTGCTCTCAAGTCTGGCTCGCTCGATTGCTCTCATATCTGGCTAGCTCGCTTGCTCTCTTGTCTTGCTCGCTCTCTTATCTGGCTCGCTCGCTCTCATATCTGGCTGGCGCGCTTGCTCTCATATCTGGCTCGCTCGCTTGCTCTCATATCTGGCTCGCTCACTCTCATGTCTGGCTCGCTCTCATATCTGGATCGCTCGCTTGCTCTCATATCTGGCTCGCTCGCTTGCTTAATTGTCTGTCTCGCTCTCTTATCTGCCTCACTTTCTCTCACATCTGGCTTGCTCGCTTGCTCTTATATCTTGCTCGCTCGCTGCTCTCTTGTCTGGCTCGCTCTCTTATCTGGCTCGCTCGCATATCTTGCTTGCTCGCTCTCATATCTGGCTCGCTCACTTGCTCTCATATCTGGCTCGCTCACTTGCTCTTTTGTCTGGCTCGCTCTCTTATCTGGCTTGCTCGCTAGCATATCTGGCTCGCTCGCTTGCTCTCTTGTCTGGCTTTCTCTCTTATCTGTCTCGCTCTCACATCTGGCTCGCTCGCTTGCTCTATATCTGGCTCGCTCGCTTGCTCTCTTGTCTTGCTTGCTCTCTTATCTGGCATGCTCGCTAGCATATCTGGCTCGCTCGCTTGCTCTCTTGTCTGGCTTGCTCTCTTATCTGGCTCGCTCGCTCTCATATCTGGCTCGCTCACTTGCTCTCATGTCTGGCTCACTCACTCTCATTTCTGGCTTTCCCGCTTGCTCTCTTGTCTGGTTCGCTGTTTTATCTGGCTCACTCTCATATCTGGCTAGCTCGCTTGCTCTCATATCTGGCTCGCTCGCTTGCTCTCTTGTCTGGCTCGCTCTCTTATCTGGCTCGCTCGCATGTCTGGCTCGCTTGCTCTCATATCTGGCTCGCTCGATTGCTCTCATGTCTGACTCGCTCGATCTCATATCTGGTTCGCTCGCTTGCTCCCTTGTCTGGCTCGCTCTCTTATCTGGCTTGATCGCTAGCATATCTGGCTCGCTAGCTTGCTCTCTTGTCTGGTTCGCTCTCTTATCTGTCTCGCTTTCATATCTGGCTTGCTCGCTTGCTCTCATATCTGGCTTACTCGCTTGCTCTCAAGTCTGGCTCGCTCGATTGCTCTCATATCTGGCTAGCTCGCTTGCTCTCTTGTCTTGCTCGCTCTCTTATCTGGCTCGCTCGCTCTCATATCTGGCTGGCGCGCTTGCTCTCATATCTGGCTCGCTCGCTTGCTCTCATATCTGGCTCGCTCACTCTCATGTCTGGCTCGCTCTCATATCTGGATCGCTCGCTTGCTCTCATATCTGGCTCGCTCGCTTGCTTAATTGTCTGTCTCGCTCTCTTATCTGCCTCACTTTCTCTCACATCTAGCTTGCTCGCTTGCTCTTATATCTGGCTCGCTCGCTGCTCTCTTGTCTGGCTCGCTCTCTTATCTGGCTCGCTCGCATATCTTGCTTGCTCGCTCTCATATCTGGCTCGCTCACTTGCTCTCATATCTGGCTCGCTCACTTGCTCTTTTGTCTGACTCGCTCTCTTATCTGGCTTGCTCGCTAGCATATCTGGCTCGCTCGCTTGCTCTCTTGTCTGGCTTTCTCTCTTATCTGTCTCGCTCTCACATCTGGCTCGCTCGATTGCTCTATATCTGGCTCGCTCGCTTGCTCTCTTGTCTTGCTTGCTCTCTTATCTGGCTTGCTCGCTAGCATATCTGGCTCGCTCGCTTGCTCTCTTGTCTGGCTTGCTCTCTTATCTGGCTCGCTCGCTCTCATATCTGGCTCGCTCACTTGCTCTCATGTCTGGCTCACTCGCTCTCATTTCTGGCTTTCCCGCTTGCTCTCTTGTCTGGTTCGCTGTCTTATCTGGCTCACTCTCATATCTGGCTTGCTCGCTTGCTCTCATATCTGGCTCGCTCGCTTGCTCTCTTGTCTGGCTCGCTCTCTTATCTGGCTCGCTCGCATATCTGGCTCGCTTGCTCTCATATCTGGCTCGCTTGATTGCTCTCATGTCTGACTCGCTCGATCTCATATCTGGCTTTCTCACTTGCTCTCTTGTCTGGTTTGCTTTCTTATCTGGCTCGCTCTCATGTCTGGCTTGCTCACTTGCTCTCATATCTGGCTCGCTCGCTTGCTCTCTTGTCTGGCTCGCTCTCTTATCTGGCTCACTCGCATATCTGGCTCGCTCACTCTCACATCTGGCTGGCTCACTTGCTCTCATATCTGGATCGCTCGCTCTCATATCTGGCTCGCTCTCTTGTCTGGTTCGCTCTCTTCTCTGTCTCGCTCTCATATCTGGCTTGCTCTCATATCTGGCTCGCTCGCTTGCTCTCAAATCTGGCTCGCTCGCTTGCTCTCATATCTGGCTAGCTTGCTTGCTCTCTTGTCTTGCTCGCTCTCTTATCTGGCTCTCTCGCTCTCATATCTGGCTGGCTTGCTTGCTCTCATATCTGGCTCGCTTGCTTGCTCTCATGTCTGGCTCGCTCGCTCTCATGTCTGGCTCGCTCTCATATGTGGATCGCTCGCTTGCTCTCATATCTGGCTCGCTCGCTTGCTTAATTGTCTGTCTCGCTCTCTTATCTGCCTCGCTCTCTCTCACATCTGATTTGCTCGCTTGCTCTCATATCTGGCTCGCTCGCTGCTCTCTTGTATGGCTCACTCTCTTATCTGGCTCGCTCGCATATCTTGCTCGCTCACTCTCACATCTGGTTCGCTCGCTTGCTCTTATATCTGGCTCGCTCGCTTGCTCTCTTGTCTGGCTCGCTCTCTTATCTGGCTTGCTCGCTAGCATATCTGGCTCGCTCGCTTGCTCTCTTGTCTGGCTTGCTCTCTTATCTGTCTCGCTCTCACATCTGGCTCGCTCGCTTGCTCTGTATCTGGCTCGCTCGCTTGCTCTCCTGTCTGGCTCGCTCTCTTATCTGGCTTGCTTGCTAGCATTTCTGGCTCGCTCGCTTGCTCTCTTGTCTGGCTTGCTCTCTTATCTGGCTCGCTCGCTCCCATATCTGGCTCGCTCACTTGCTCTCATGTCTGTCTCGCTCGCTCTCATATCTGGCTTTCTTTCTTGCTCATTTGTCTGGTTCGCTCTCTTATCTGGCTCACTCTCATATCTTGCTTGCTCGCTTGCTCTCATTTTTGGCTCGCTCGCTCTCATATCTGGCTCGCTCGCTTGCTCTCATGTCTGGCTCGCTCGCTCTCATATCTGGCTTGCTCGCTTGCTCTCACATCTGGCTCGCTCGCTTGCTCTCTTGTCTGGCTCGCTCTCTTATCTGGCTCGCTCGCATATCTGGCTCGCTCGCTCTCACATCTGGCTGGCTCGCTTGCTCTCATATCTGGCTCGCTCTCATATCTGGCTCGCTCGCTTGCTCTCTTGTCTGGTTCGCTCTCTTATCTGTCTCGCTTTCATATCTGGCTTGCTCGCTTGCTCTCATATCTGGCTTACTCGCTTGCTCTCAAGTCTGGCTCGCTCGATTGCTCTCATATCTGGCTAGCTCGCTTGCTCTCTTGTCTTGCTCGCTCTCTTATCTGGCTCGCTCGCTCTCATATCTGGCTGGCGCGCTTGCTCTCATATCTGGCTCGCTCGCTTGCTCTCATATCTGGCTCGCTCACTCTCATGTCTGGCTCGCTCTCATATCTGTATCGCTCGCTTGCTCTCATATCTGGCTCGCTCGCTTGCTTAATTGTCTGTCTCGCTCTCTTATCTGCCTCACTTTCTCTCACATCTGGCTTGCTCGCTTGCTCTTATATCTGGCTCGCTCGCTGCTCTCTTGTCTGACTCGCTCTCTTATCTGGCTCGCTCGCATATCTTGCTTGCTCGCTCTCATATCTGGCTCGCTCACTTGCTCTCATATCTGGCTCGCTCACTTGCTCTTTTGTCTGGCTCGCTCTCTTATCTGGCTTGCTCGCTAGCATATCTGGCTCGCTCGCTTGCTCTCTTGTCTGGCTTTCTCTCTTATCTGTCTCGCTCTCACATCTGGCTCGCTCGCTTGCTCTATATCTGGCTCGCTCGCTTGCTCTCTTGTCTTGCTTGCTCTCTTATCTGGCTTGCTCGCTAGCATATCTGGCTCGCTCGCTTGCTCTCTTGTCTGGCTTGCTCTCTTATCTGGCTCGCTCGCTCTCATATCTGGCTCGCTCACTTGCTCTCATGTCTGGCTCACTCGCTCTCATTTCTGGCTTTCCCGCTTGCTCTCTTGTCTGGTTCGCTGTCTTATCTGGCTCACTCTCATATCTGGCTTGCTCGCTTGCTCTCTTATCTGGCTCGCTCGGTCTCATATCTGGCTCGCTCGCTTGCTCTCATGTCTGACTCACTTGCTCTCATATCTTGCTTTCTCGCTTGCTCTCTTGTCTGGCTCGCTCTCTTATCTGGCTCGCTCGCATATCTGGCTCGCTCGCTCTCACATCTGGCTGGCTCACTTGCTCTCATATCTGGCTCGCTCTCTTGTCTGGTTCGCTCTCTTATCTGTCTCGCTCTCATATCTGGCTTGCTCGCTTGCTCTCATATCTGGCTCGCTCGCTTGCTCTCAAATCTGGCTCGCTCGCTTGCTCTCATATCTGGCTAGCTTGCTTGCTCTCTTGTCTTGCTCGCTCTCTTATCTGGCTCTCTCGCTCTCATATCTGGCTGGCTTGCTTGCTCTCATATCTGGCTCGCTTGCTTGCTCTCATATCTGGCTCGCTCGCTCTCATTTCTGGCTCGCTCGCTCTCATGTCTGGCTCGCTCTCATATGTGGATCGCTCGCTTGCTTAATTGTCTGTCTCGCTCTCTTATCTGCCTCGCTCTCTCTCACATCTGATTTGTTCGCTTGCTCTCATATCTGGCTCGCTCGCTGCTCTCTTGTCTGGCTCGCTCTCTTATCTGGCTCGCTCGCATATCTTGCTCGCTCACTCTCACATCTGGTTCGCTCGCTTGCTCTTATATCTGGCTCGCTCGCTTGCTCTCTTGTCTGGCTCGCTCTCTTATCTGGCTTGCTCGCTAGCATATCTGGCTCGCTCGCTTGCTCTCTTGTCTGGCTTGCTCTCTTATCTGTCTCGCTCTCACATCTGGCTCGCTCGCTTGCTCTCATATCTGGCTCGCTCGCTTGCTCTCTTGTCTGGCTCGCTCTCTTATCTGGCTTGCTCGCTAGCATATCTGGCTCGCTTGCTTGCTCTCTTGTCTGGCTTGCTCTCTTATCTGGCTCGCTGGCTCTCTTATCTGGCTCGCTCGCTTGCTCTCATGTCTGGCTCGCTCACTCTCATATCTGGCTTTCTCACTTGCTCTCTTGTCTGGTTCGCTCTCTTATCTGGCTCGCTCTCACTTCTTGCTTGCTCGCTTGCTCTCATATCTGGCTCGCTCGCTTGCTCTCTTGTCTGGCTCGCTCGCATATCTAGCTCGCTCGCTCTCACATCTGGCTGGCTTGCTTGCTCTCATATCTGGCTCGCTCGCTTGCTCTCATATCTGGCTCGCTCGCTCGCTCTCACATCTGGTTCGCTCTCTTATCTGGCTCGCTCGCTTGCTTTCTTGTCTGGCTCGCTCGCATATCTGGCTTGCTCGCTCTCACATCTGGCTGGCTCGCTTGCTCTCATATCTGGCTCGCTCGCTCTCATATCTGGCTCGCTCGCTTGCTCTCTTGTCTTGCTCGCTCTCTTATCTGGCTCGCTCGCTCTCATATCTGGCTGGCTCGCTTGCTCTCATATCTGGCTCGCTCGCTTGCTCTCTTGTCTGGCTCGCTCTCTTATCTGGCTTGCTCGCTAGAATATCTGGCTCGCACGCTTGCTCTCTTGTCTGGCTTGCTCTCTTATCTGGCTTGCTCGCTCTCACATCTGGCTGGCTCGCTTGCTCTCATTTCTGGCTGGCTCGCTTGCACTCATTTCTGGCTCGCTCGCTTGCTCTCATATCTGGCTCGCTAGCTTGCTCTCATATCTGGCTCGCTCGCTTGCTCTCTTGTCTTGCTCGCTCTCTTATCTGGCTCGCTCGCTCTCATATCTGGCTGGCTCGCTTGCTCTCATATCTCGCTCGTTTGCTCTCATATCTGGCTCGCTCGCTCTCATGTCTTGCTCGCTCTCATATCTGGATCGCTCGCTTGCTCTCATATCTGGCTTGCTCGCTTGCTTAATTGTCTGTCTCGCTCTCTTATCTGCCTCGCTCTCTCTCACATCTGGCTTGCTCGCTTGCTCTCATATCTGGCTCGCTCGCTGCTCTCTTGTCTGGCTCGCTCTCTTATCTGGCTCGCTCGCATATCTTGCTCGCTCGCTCTCTCATCTGGCTCGCTTGCTCTCATATCTGGCTTGCTCGCTTGCTCTCTTGTCTGGCTCGCTCTCTTATCTGGCTTGCTCGCTAGCATATCTGGCTCTCTCACTTGCTCTCTTGTCTGGCTTGCTCTCTTATCTGGCTCGCTCGCTCTCATATCTGACTTTCTCGCTTGCTCTCTTGTCTGGTTCGCTCTCTTATCTGGCTCGCTCTCACATCTGGCTTGCTCGCTTGCTCTCATATCTGGCTCGCTCGCTTGCTCTCTTGTCTGGCTTGCTCTCTTATCTGGCTTGCTGGCTCTCTTATCTGGCTCGCTCGCTTGCTCTCATGTCTGGCTCGCTCACTCTCATATCTGGCTTTCTCGCTTGCTCTCTTGTCTGGTTCGCTCTCTTATCTGGCTTGCTCTCATATCTGGCTTGCTCGCTTGCTCTCATATCTGGCTCGCTGGCTTGCTCTCTTGTCTGGCTCGCTCGCATATCTGGCTCGCTCGCTCTCACATCTGGCTGGCTTGCTTGCTCTAATATCTGGCTCGCTCGCTTGCTCTCATATCTGGCTCGCTCACTCTCACATCTGGTTCGCTCTCTTATCTGGCTCGCTGGCATATCTGGCTCGCTCGCTCTCACATCTAGCTTGCTTGCTTGCTCTCATATCTGGCTCGCTCGCTTGCTCTCTTGTCTGGCTCGCTCTCTTATCTGGCTAGCTCTCATATCTGGCTGGCTCACTTGCTCTCATTTCTGGCTCACTCGCTTGCTCTCATATCTGGCTCGCTCGCTTGCTCTCATATCTGGCTCTCTTGCTTGCTCTCTTGTCTGGCTCGCTCGCATATCTGGCTCGCTCGCTTGCTCTCATATCTGGCTCGCTCGCTTGCTCTCTTGTCTGGCTCGCTCTCTTATCTGGCTTGCTCGCTAGAATATCTGGCTCGCACGCTTGCTCTCTTGTCTGGCTTGCTCTCTTATCTGGCTCGCTCGCTCTCATATCTGGCTCGCTCGCTTGCTCTCATGTCTGGCTCGCTCGCTCTCATATGTGGCTTTCTCGCTTGCTCTCTTGTCTGGCTCGCTCTCTTATCTGGCTCGCTCGCATATCTGGCTAGCTCGCTTGCTCTCTTGTCTTGCTCGCTCTCTTATCTGGCTCGCTCGCTCTCATATCTGGCTGGCTCGCTTGCTCTCATATCTGGCTCGCTCGCTTGCTCTCATATCTGGCTCGCTCGCTCTCATGTCTGGCTCGCTCTCATATCTGGATTGCTCGCTTGCTCTCATATCTGGCTCGCTCGCTTGCTTAATTGTCTGGCTCGCTCTCTTATCTGCCTCGCTCTCTCTCACATCTGGCTTGCTCGCTTGCTCTCATTTCTGGCTCGCTCGCTTGCTCTCATGTCTGGCTCGCTCGCTCTCATATCTGGCTTTCTCGCTTGCTCTCTTGTCTGGCTCGCTCTCTTATCTGGCTCGCTCGCATATCTGGCTAGCTCGCTTGCTCTCTTGTCTTGCTCGCTCTCTTATCTGGCTCGCTCGCTCTCATATCTGGCTCGCTCGCTTACTCTCATATCTGGCTCGCTCGCTCTCATGTCTGGCTCGCTCTCATTTCTGGATTGCTCGCTTGCTCTCATATCTGGCTCGCTCGCTTGCTTAATTGTCTGTCTCGCTCTCTTATCTGCCTCGCTCTCTCTCACATCTGGCTCGCTCTCATATCTGGCTCGCTCGCTTGCTCTCTTGTCTGGCTCGCTCTCTTATCTTGCTTGCTCGCTCTCATATCTGGCTGGCTCGCTTGCTCTCATATCTCGCTCGCTCGCTTGCTCTCTTGGCTTGCTCGCTCTCTTATTTGGCTCGCTCGCTCTCATATCTGGCTGACTCGCTTGCTCTCATATCTGGCTCGCTCGCTTGCTCTCATATCTGGCTCGCTCGCTCTCATGTCTGGCTCGCTCTCATATCTGGATTGCTCGCTTGCTCTCTTGTCTTGCTCGCTCTCTTATCTGGCTCGCTCGCTCTCATATCTGGCTGGCTCGCTTGCTCTCATATCTGGCTCGCTCGCTAGCTCTCATATCTGGCTCGCTCGCTCTCATGTCTGGCTCGCTCTCATATCTGGATTGCTCGCTTGCTCTCATATCTGGCTCGCTCGCTTGCTTAATTGTCTGGCTCGCTCTCTTATCTGCCTCGCTCTCTCTCACATCTGGCTTGCTCGCTTGCTCTCATATCTGGCTCGCTCGCTTGCTCTCTTGTCTGGCTGGCTCTCTTATCTGGCTTGCTCGCTAGCATATCTGGCTCGCTCGCTTGCTCTCTTGTCTGGCTTGCTCTCTTATCTGTCTCGCTCTCACATCTGGCTCGCTTGCTTGCTCTGTATCTGGCTCGCTCGCTTGCTCTCCTGTCTGGCTCGCTCTCTTATCTGGCTTGCTCGCTAGCATTTCTGGCTCGCTTGCTCTCTTGTCTGGCTTGCTCTCTTATCTGGCTCGCTCGCTCTCATATCTGGCTCGCTCACTTGCTCTCATGTCTGTCTCGCTCGCTCTCATATCTGGCTTTCTTGCATGCTCTTTTGTCTGGTTCGCTCTCTTATCTGGCTCACTCTCATATCTGGCTTGCTCGCTTGCTCTCATATTTGGCTCGCTCGCTCTCATATCTAGCTCGCTCGCTTGCTCTCATGTCTGGCTCGCTCGCTCTCATATCTGGCTTGCTCGCTTGCTCTCATATCTGGCTCGCTCGCTTGCTCTCTTGTCTGGCTCGCTCTCTTATCTGGCTCGCTCGCATATCTGAATCGCTCGCTCTCACATCTGGCTGGCTCGCTTGCTCTCATATCTGGCTCGCTCGCTCTCTTATCTGTCTCGCTTTCATATCTGGCTTGCTCGCTTGCTCCCATATCTGGCTTACTCGCTTGCTCTCAAATCTGGCTCGCTCGATTGCTCTCATATCTGGCTGGCTCGCTCTCTTGTCTTGCTCGCTCTCTTATCTGGCTCGCTCTCTTATCTGGCTGGCTCGCTTGCTCTCATATCTGGCTCGCTCGCTTGCTCTCATATCTGGCTGGCTCGCTCTCATGTCTGGCTCGCTCTCATATCTGGATCGCTCGCTTGCTCTCATATCTGACTCGCTCGCTTGCTTAATTGTCTGGCTCGCTCTCTTATCTGCCTCGCTCTCTCTCAAATCTGGCTTGCTCGCTTGCTCTCATATCTGGCTCGCTCGCTTGCTCTCTTGTCTGGCTCGCTCTCTTATCTGGCTCGCTCGCATATCTGGCTCGCTCGCTCTCACATCTGGCTGGCTTGCTTGCTCTCATATCTGGCTAGCTCGCTTGCTCTCATATCTGGCTCGCTCGCATGCTCTCTTGTCTGGCTCGCTCTCTTATCTGGCTCGCTCGCATATCTGGCTCGCTCGCTCTCACATCGAGCTGGCTCGCTTGCTCTCATATCTGGCATGCTCGCTTGCTCTCTTGTCTGGCTCGCTCTCTTATCTGGCTCGCTCTCATATCTGGCTTGCTAGCTTGCTCTCATATCTGGCTTGCTCGCTTTCTCTCTTGTCTGTCTCGCTCTCTTTTATGGCTCGCTCACATATCTGACTCGCTAGCTCTCAAATCTGGCTCGCTCGCTTGCTCTCATATATGGCTTGGTCGCTTGCTCTCATATCCGGCTCGCTCGCTTGCTCTCATATCTGTCTAGCTCGCTTGCTCTCTTGTCTAGCTCGCTCTCTTATCTGGCTCGCTCGCATATCTTTCTCGCTCGCTCTCAAATCTGGCTCGCTCGCTTGCTCTCATATCTGGCTAGTTCGCTTGCTCTCTTGTCTTGCTCGCTCTCTTATCTGGCTCGCCCGCTCTCATATCTGGCTGGCTCGCTTACTCTCATATCTGGCTCGCTCGCTTGCTCTCTTGTCTGGCTCGCTCTCTTATCTGGCTCGCTCTCATATCTGGATTGCTCGCTTGCTCTCATATCTGGCTCGCTCGCTTGCTCTCTTGTCTGGCTCGCTCTCTTATCTGGCTTGCTCGTTAGCATATCTGGCTCGCTCGTTTGCTCTCTTGTCTGACTTGCTCTCTTATCTGTCTCGCTCTCACATCTGGCTTGCTCGCTTGCTCTCATATCTGGCTCGCTCGCTTGCTCACTTGTCTGGCTTGCTCTCTTATGTGGCTCGCTGGCTCTCTTATGTGGCTCGCTCGCTTGCTCTCATGTCTGGCTCGCTCACTCTCATATCTGGCTTTCTCGCTTGCTCTCTTGTCTGGTTCGCTCTCTTATCTGGCTCGCTCTCATATCTGGCTTGCTCGCTTGCTCTCATATCTGGCTCGCTCGCTTGCTCTCCTGTCTGGCTCGCTCGCATATCTGGCTCGCTCGCTCTCACATCTGGCTGGCTTGCTTGCTCTAATATATGGCTCGCTCGCTTGCTCTCAAATCTGGCTCGCTCGCTCGCTCTCACATCTGGTTCGCTCTCTTATCTGGCTCGCTCGCATATCTGGCTCGCTCGCTCTCACATCTAGCTGGCTCGCTTGCTCTCATATCTGGCTTACTCGCTTGCTCTCTTGTCTGGCTCGCTCTCTTATCTGGCTAGCTCTCATATCTGGCTGGCTCACTTGCTCTCATTTCTGGCTCGCTCGCTTGCTCTCATATCTGGCTCTCTCGCTTGCTCTCTTGTCTGGCTCGCTCGCATATCTGGCTCGCTCGCTTTCTCTCTTGTCTTGCTCGCTCTCTTATCTGGCTCGCTCGCTCTCATATCTGGCTGGCTCGCTTGCTCTCATATCTGGCTTGCTCGCTCTCATGTCTGGCTCGCTCTCATATCTGGCTCGCTCGCTTGCTCTCTTGTCTGGCTCGCTCTCTTATCTGGCTAGCTCTCATATCTGGCTGGCTCAATTGCTCTCATTTCTGGCTCGCTCGCTTGCTCTCATATCTGGCTCGCTCGCTTGCTCTCATATCTGGCTCGCTCGCTTGCTCTCTTGTCTGGCTCGCTCGCATATCTGGCTCGCTCGCTTGCTCTCTTGTCTTGCTCGCTCTCTTATCTGGCTCGCTCGCTCTCATATCTGGCTGGCTCGCTTGCTCTCATATCTGGCTCGCTCGCTTGCTCTCATATCTGGCTCTCTCGCTCTCATGTCTGGCTCGCTCTCATATCTGGATCGCTCGCTTGCTCTAATATCTGGCTCGCTTGCTTAATTGTCTGGCTCGCTCTCTTATCTGCCTCGCTCTCTCTCACATCTGGCTTGCTCGCTTGCTCTCATATCTGGCTCGCTCGCTTGCTCTCTTGTCTGGCTTGCTCTCTTATCTGGCTTGCTCGCATATCTGGCTCGCTCGCTCTCACATCTGGCTGGCTTGCTTGCTCTCATATCTGGCTCATTCGCTTGCTCTCATATCTGGCTCGCTCGCTCTCATGTCTGGCTCGCTCTCATATCTGGATCGCTCGCTTGCTCTCATATCTGGCTCGCTCGCTTGCTTAATTGTCTGGCTCGCTCTCTTATCTGCCTCGCTCTCTCTCACATCTGGCTTGCTCGATTGCTCTCATATCTGGCTCGCTCGCTTGCTCTCTTGTCTGGCTCGCTCTCTTATCTGGCTAGCTCTCATATCTGGCTGGCTCACTTGCTCTCATTTCTGGCTCGCTCGCTTGCTCTCATATCTGGCTCGCTCGCTTGCTCTCATATCTGGCTCTCTCGCTTGCTCTCTTGTCTGGCTCGCTCGCATATCTGGCTCGCTCGCTTGCTCTCTTGTCTTGCTCGCTCTCTTATCTGGCTCGCTCTCACATCTGGCTCGCTCGCTTGCTCTATATCTGGCTCGCTCGCTTGCTCTCTTGTCTTGCTTGCTCTCTTATCTGGCTTGCTCGCTAGTATATCTGGCTCGCTCGCTTGCTCTCTTGTCTGGCTTGCTCTCTTATCTGGCTCGCTCGCTCTCATATCTGGCTCGCTCACTTGCTCTCATGTCTGGCTCACTCGCTCTCATTTCTGGCTTTCCCGCTTGCTCTCTTGTCTGGTTCGCTGTTTTATCTGGCTCACTCTCATATCTGGCTAGCTCGCTTGCTCTCATATCTGGCTCGCTCGCTTGCTCTCTTGTCTGGCTCGCTCTCTTATCTGGCTCGCTCGCATATCTGGCTCGCTTGCTCTCATATCTGGCTCGCTCGATTGCTCTCATGTCTGACTCGCTCGATCTCATATCTGGTTCGCTCGCTTGCTCCCTTGTCTGGCTCGCTCTCTTATCTGGCTTGATCGCTAGCATATCTGGCTCGCTAGCTTGCTCTCTTGTCTGGTTCGCTCTCTTATCTGTCTCGCTTTCATATCTGGCTTGCTCGCTTGCACTCATATCTGGCTTACTCGCTTGCTCTCAAGTCTGGCTCGCTCGATTGCTCCCATATCTGGCTAGCTCGCTTGCTCTCTTGTCTTGCTCGCTCTCTTATCTGGCTCGCTCGCTCTCATATCTGGCTGGCGCGCTTGCTCTCATATCTGGCTCGCTCGCTTGCTCTCATATCTGGCTCGCTCACTCTCATGTCTGGCTCGCTCTCATATCTGGATCGCTCGCTTGCTCTCATATCTGGCTCGCTCGCTTGCTTAATTGTCTGTCTCGCTCTCTTATCTGCCTCACTTTCTCTCACATCTAGCTTGCTCGCTTGCTCTTATATCTGGCTCGCTCGCTGCTCTCTTGTCTGGCTCGCTCTCTTATCTGGCTCGCTCGCATATCTTGCTTGCTCGCTCTCATATCTGGCTCGCTCACTTGCTCTCATATCTGGCTCGCTCACTTGCTCTTTTGTCTGGCTCGCTCTCTTATCTGGCTTGCTCGCTAGCATATCTGGCTCGCTCGCTTGCTCTCTTGTCTGGCTTTCTCTCTTATCTGTCTCGCTCTCACATCTGGCTCGCTCGATTGCTCTATATCTGGCTCGCTCGCTTGCTCTCTTGTCTTGCTTGCTCTCTTATCTGGCTTGCTCGCTAGCATATCTGGCTCGCTCGCTTGCTCTGTTGTCTGGCTTGCTCTCTTATCTGGCTCGCTCGCTCTCATATCTGGCTCGCTCACTTGCTCTCATGTCTGGCTCACTCGCTCTCATTTCTGGCTTTCCCGCTTGCTCTCTTGTCTGGTTCGCTGTCTTATCTGGCTCACTCTCATATCTGGCTTGCTCGCTTGCTCTCATATCTGGCTCGCTCGCTTGCTCTCTTGTCTGGCTCGCTCTCTTATCTGGCTCGCTCGCATATCTGGCTCGCTTGCTCTCATATCTGGCTCGCTTGATTGCTCTCATGTCTGACTCGCTCGATCTCATATCTGGCTTTCTCACTTGCTCTCTTGTCTGGTTTGCTCTCTTATCTGGCTCGCTCTCATATCTGGCTTGCTCACTTGCTCTCATATCTGGCTCGCTCGCTTGCTCTCTTGTCTGGCTCGCTCTCTTATCTGGCTCACTCGCATATCTGGCTCGCTCGCTCTCACATCTGGCTGGCTCACTTGCTCTCATATCTGGCTCGCTCGCTCTCATATCTGGCTCGCTCTCTTGTCTGGTTCGCTCTCTTATCTGTCTCGCTCTCATATCTGGCTTGCTCGCTTGCTCTCATATCTGGCTCGCTCGCTTGCTCTCAAATCTGGCTCGCTCGCTTGCTCTCATATCTGGCTAGCTTGCTTGCTCTCTTGTCTTGCTCGCTCTCTTATCTGGCTCTCTCGCTCTCATATCTGGCTGGCTTGCTTGCTCTCATATCTGGCTCGCTTGCTTGCTCTCATATCTGGCTCACTCGCTCTCATGTCTGGCTCGCTCGCTCTCATGTCTGGCTCGCTCTCATATGTGGATCGCTCGCTTGCTCTCATATCTGGCTCGCTCGCTTGCTTAATTGTCTGGCTCGCTCTCTTATCTGCCTCGCTCTCTCTCACATCTGGCTTGCTCGCTTGCTCTCATATCTGGCTCGCTCGCTTGCTCTCTTGTCTGGCTTGCTCTCTTATCTGGCTTGCTCGCATATCTGGCTCGCTCGCTCTCACATCTGGCTGGCTTGCTTGCTCTCATATCTGGCTCGCTCGCTTGCTCTCATATCTGGCTCGCTCGCTCTCATGTCTGGCTCGCTCTCATATCTGGATCGCTCGCTTGCTCTCATATCTGGCTCGCTCGCTTGCTTAATTGTCTGGCTCGCTCTCTTATCTGCCTCGCTCTCTCTCACATCTGGCTTGCTCGATTGCTCTCATATCTGGCTCGCTCGCTTGCTCTCTTGTCTGGGTCGCTCTCTTATCTGGCTTGCGCTTATATCTGGCTTGCTAGCTTGCTCTCATATCTGGCTTGCTCGCTTGCTCTCATATTTGGCTCGCTCGCTCTCATATCTGGCTCGCTCGCTTGCTCTCATGTCTAGCTCGCTCGCTCTCATATCTGGCTTGCTCGCTTGCTCTCACATCTGGCTCGCTCGCTTGCTCTCTTGTCTGGCTCGCTCTCTTATCTGGCTCGCTCGCATATCTGGCTCGCTCGCTCTCACATCTGGCTGGCTCGCTTGCTCTCATATCTGGCTCGCTCTCATATCTGGCTCGCTCGCTTGCTCTCTTGTCTGGTTCGCTCTCTTATCTGTCTCGCTTTCATATCTGGCTTGCTCGCTTGCTCTCATATCTGGCTTACTCGCTTGCTCTCAAGTCTGGCTCGCTCGATTGCTCTCATATCTGGCTAGCTCGCTTGCTCTCTTGTCTTGCTCGCTCTCTTATCTGGCTCGCTCGCTCTCATATCTGGCTGGCGCGCTTGCTCTCATATCTGGCTCGCTCGCTTGCTCTCATATCTGGCTCGCTCACTCTCATGTCTGGCTCGCTCTCATATCTGGATCGCTCGCTTGCTCTCATATCTGGCTCGCTCGCTTGCTTAATTGTCTGTCTCGCTCTCTTATCTGCCTCACTTTCTCTCACATCTGGCTTGCTCGCTTGCTCTTATATCTTGCTCGCTCGCTGCTCTCTTGTCTGGCTCGCTCTCTTATCTGGCTCGCTCGCATATCTTGCTTGCTCGCTCTCATATCTGGCTCGCTCACTTGCTCTCATATCTGGCTCGCTCACTTGCTCTTTTGTCTGGCTCGCTCTCTTATCTGGCTTGCTCGCTAGCATATCTGGCTCGCTCGCTTGCTCTCTTGTCTGGCTTTCTCTCTTATCTGTCTCGCTCTCACATCTGGCTCGCTCGCTTGCTCTATATCTGGCTCGCTCGCTTGCTCTCTTGTCTTGCTTGCTCTCTTATCTGGCATGCTCGCTAGCATATCTGGCTCGCTCGCTTGCTCTCTTGTCTGGCTTGCTCTCTTATCTGGCTCGCTCGCTCTCATATCTGGCTCGCTCACTTGCTCTCATGTCTGGCTCACTCACTCTCATTTCTGGCTTTCCCGCTTGCTCTCTTGTCTGGTTCGCTGTTTTATCTGGCTCACTCTCATATCTGGCTAGCTCGCTTGCTCTCATATCTGGCTCGCTCGCTTGCTCTCTTGTCTGGCTCGCTCTCTTATCTGGCTCGCTCGCATGTCTGGCTCGCTTGCTCTCATATCTGGCTCGCTCGATTGCTCTCATGTCTGACTCGCTCGATCTCATATCTGGTTCGCTCGCTTGCTCCCTTGTCTGGCTCGCTCTCTTATCTGGCTTGATCGCTAGCATATCTGGCTCGCTAGCTTGCTCTCTTGTCTGGTTCGCTCTCTTATCTGTCTCGCTTTCATATCTGGCTTGCTCGCTTGCTCTCATATCTGGCTTACTCGCTTGCTCTCAAGTCTGGCTCGCTCGATTGCTCTCATATCTGGCTAGCTCGCTTGCTCTCTTGTCTTGCTCGCTCTCTTATCTGGCTCGCTCGCTCTCATATCTGGCTGGCGCGCTTGCTCTCATATCTGGCTCGCTCGCTTGCTCTCATATCTGGCTCGCTCACTCTCATGTCTGGCTCGCTCTCATATCTGGATCGCTCGCTTGCTCTCATATCTGGCTCGCTCGCTTGCTTAATTGTCTGTCTCGCTCTCTTATCTGCCTCACTTTCTCTCACATCTAGCTTGCTCGCTTGCTCTTATATCTGGCTCGCTCGCTGCTCTCTTGTCTGGCTCGCTCTCTTATCTGGCTCGCTCGCATATCTTGCTTGCTCGCTCTCATATCTGGCTCGCTCACTTGCTCTCATATCTGGCTCGCTCACTTGCTCTTTTGTCTGACTCGCTCTCTTATCTGGCTTGCTCGCTAGCATATCTGGCTCGCTCGCTTGCTCTCTTGTCTGGCTTTCTCTCTTATCTGTCTCGCTCTCACATCTGGCTCGCTCGATTGCTCTATATCTGGCTCGCTCGCTTGCTCTCTTGTCTTGCTTGCTCTCTTATCTGGCTTGCTCGCTAGCATATCTGGCTCGCTCGCTTGCTCTCTTGTCTGGCTTGCTCTCTTATCTGGCTCGCTCGCTCTCATATCTGGCTCGCTCACTTGCTCTCATGTCTGGCTCACTCGCTCTCATTTCTGGCTTTCCCGCTTGCTCTCTTGTCTGGTTCGCTGTCTTATCTGGCTCACTCTCATATCTGGCTTGCTCGCTTGCTCTCATATCTGGCTCGCTCGCTTGCTCTCTTGTCTGGCTCGCTCTCTTATCTGGCTCGCTCGCATATCTGGCTCGCTTGCTCTCATATCTGGCTCGCTTGATTGCTCTCATGTCTGACTCGCTCGATCTCATATCTGGCTTTCTCACTTGCTCTCTTGTCTGGTTTGCTTTCTTATCTGGCTCGCTCTCATGTCTGGCTTGCTCACTTGCTCTCATATCTGGCTCGCTCGCTTGCTCTCTTGTCTGGCTCGCTCTCTTATCTGGCTCACTCGCATATCTGGCTCGCTCACTCTCACATCTGGCTGGCTCACTTGCTCTCATATCTGGATCGCTCGCTCTCATATCTGGCTCGCTCTCTTGTCTGGTTCGCTCTCTTCTCTGTCTCGCTCTCATATCTGGCTTGCTCTCATATCTGGCTCGCTCGCTTGCTCTCAAATCTGGCTCGCTCGCTTGCTCTCATATCTGGCTAGCTTGCTTGCTCTCTTGTCTTGCTCGCTCTCTTATCTGGCTCTCTCGCTCTCATATCTGGCTGGCTTGCTTGCTCTCATATCTGGCTCGCTTGCTTGCTCTCATGTCTGGCTCGCTCGCTCTCATGTCTGGCTCGCTCTCATATGTGGATCGCTCGCTTGCTCTCATATCTGGCTCGCTCGCTTGCTTAATTGTCTGTCTCGCTCTCTTATCTGCCTCGCTCTCTCTCACATCTGATTTGCTCGCTTGCTCTCATATCTGGCTCGCTCGCTGCTCTCTTGTATGGCTCACTCTCTTATCTGGCTCGCTCGCATATCTTGCTCGCTCACTCTCACATCTGGTTCGCTCGCTTGCTCTTATATCTGGCTCGCTCGCTTGCTCTCTTGTCTGGCTCGCTCTCTTATCTGGCTTGCTCGCTAGCATATCTGGCTCGCTCGCTTGCTCTCTTGTCTGGCTTGCTCTCTTATCTGTCTCGCTCTCACATCTGGCTCGCTCGCTTGCTCTGTATCTGGCTCGCTCGCTTGCTCTCCTGTCTGGCTCGCTCTCTTATCTGGCTTGCTTGCTAGCATTTCTGGCTCGCTCGCTTGCTCTCTTGTCTGGCTTGCTCTCTTATCTGGCTCGCTCGCTCCCATATCTGGCTCGCTCACTTGCTCTCATGTCTGTCTCGCTCGCTCTCATATCTGGCTTTCTTTCTTGCTCATTTGTCTGGTTCGCTCTCTTATCTGGCTCACTCTCATATCTTGCTTGCTCGCTTGCTCTCATTTTTGGCTCGCTCGCTCTCATATCTGGCTCGCTCGCTTGCTCTCATGTCTGGCTCGCTCGCTCTCATATCTGGCTTGCTCGCTTGCTCTCACATCTGGCTCGCTCGCTTGCTCTCTTGTCTGGCTCGCTCTCTTATCTGGCTCGCTCGCATATCTGGCTCGCTCGCTCTCACATCTGGCTGGCTCGCTTGCTCTCATATCTGGCTCGCTCTCATATCTGGCTCGCTCGCTTGCTCTCTTGTCTGGTTCGCTCTCTTATCTGTCTCGCTTTCATATCTGGCTTGCTCGCTTGCTCTCATATCTGGCTTACTCGCTTGCTCTCAAGTCTGGCTCGCTCGATTGCTCTCATATCTGGCTAGCTCGCTTGCTCTCTTGTCTTGCTCGCTCTCTTATCTGGCTCGCTCGCTCTCATATCTGGCTGGCGCGCTTGCTCTCATATCTGGCTCGCTCGCTTGCTCTCATATCTGGCTCGCTCACTCTCATGTCTGGCTCGCTCTCATATCTGTATCGCTCGCTTGCTCTCATATCTGGCTCGCTCGCTTGCTTAATTGTCTGTCTCGCTCTCTTATCTGCCTCACTTTCTCTCACATCTGGCTTGCTCGCTTGCTCTTATATCTGGCTCGCTCGCTGCTCTCTTGTCTGACTCGCTCTCTTATCTGGCTCGCTCGCATATCTTGCTTGCTCGCTCTCATATCTGGCTCGCTCACTTGCTCTCATATCTGGCTCGCTCACTTGCTCTTTTGTCTGGCTCGCTCTCTTATCTGGCTTGCTCGCTAGCATATCTGGCTCGCTCGCTTGCTCTCTTGTCTGGCTTTCTCTCTTATCTGTCTCGCTCTCACATCTGGCTCGCTCGCTTGCTCTATATCTGGCTCGCTCGCTTGCTCTCTTGTCTTGCTTGCTCTCTTATCTGGCTTGCTCGCTAGCATATCTGGCTCGCTCGCTTGCTCTCTTGTCTGGCTTGCTCTCTTATCTGGCTCGCTCGCTCTCATATCTGGCTCGCTCACTTGCTCTCATGTCTGGCTCACTCGCTCTCATTTCTGGCTTTCCCGCTTGCTCTCTTGTCTGGTTCGCTGTCTTATCTGGCTCACTCTCATATCTGGCTTGCTCGCTTGCTCTCTTATCTGGCTCGCTCGGTCTCATATCTGGCTCGCTCGCTTGCTCTCATGTCTGACTCACTTGCTCTCATATCTTGCTTTCTCGCTTGCTCTCTTGTCTGGCTCGCTCTCTTATCTGGCTCGCTCGCATATCTGGCTCGCTCGCTCTCACATCTGGCTGGCTCACTTGCTCTCATATCTGGCTCGCTCTCTTGTCTGGTTCGCTCTCTTATCTGTCTCGCTCTCATATCTGGCTTGCTCGCTTGCTCTCATATCTGGCTCGCTCGCTTGGTCTCAAATCTGGCTCGCTCGCTTGCTCTCATATCTGGCTAGCTTGCTTGCTCTCTTGTCTTGCTCGCTCTCTTATCTGGCTCTCTCGCTCTCATATCTGGCTGGCTTGCTTGCTCTCATATCTGGCTCGCTTGCTTGCTCTCATATCTGGCTCGCTCGCTCTCATTTCTGGCTCGCTCGCTCTCATGTCTGGCTCGCTCTCATATGTGGATCGCTCGCTTGCTTAATTGTCTGTCTCGCTCTCTTATCTGCCTCGCTCTCTCTCACATCTGATTTGTTCGCTTGCTCTCATATCTGGCTCGCTCGCTGCTCTCTTGTCTGGCTCGCTCTCTTATCTGGCTCGCTCGCATATCTTGCTCGCTCACTCTCACATCTGGTTCGCTCGCTTGCTCTTATATCTGGCTCGCTCGCTTGCTCTCTTGTCTGGCTCGCTCTCTTATCTGGCTTGCTCGCTAGCATATCTGGCTCGCTCGCTTGCTCTCTTGTCTGGCTTGCTCTCTTATCTGTCTCGCTCTCACATCTGGCTCGCTCGCTTGCTCTCATATCTGGCTCGCTCGCTTGCTCTCTTGTCTGGCTCGCTCTCTTATCTGGCTTGCTCGCTAGCATATCTGGCTCGCTTGCTTGCTCTCTTGTCTGGCTTGCTCTCTTATCTGGCTCGCTGGCTCTCTTATCTGGCTCGCTCGCTTGCTCTCATGTCTGGCTCGCTCACTCTCATATCTGGCTTTCTCACTTGCTCTCTTGTCTGGTTCGCTCTCTTATCTGGCTCGCTCTCACTTCTTGCTTGCTCGCTTGCTCTCATATCTGGCTCGCTCGCTTGCTCTCTTGTCTGGCTCGCTCGCATATCTAGCTCGCTCGCTCTCACATCTGGCTGGCTTGCTTGCTCTCATATCTGGCTCGCTCGCTTGCTCTCATATCTGGCTCGCTCGCTCGCTCTCACATCTGGTTCGCTCTCTTATCTGGCTCGCTCGCTTGCTTTCTTGTCTGGCTCGCTCGCATATCTGGCTTGCTCGCTCTCACATCTGGCTGGCTCGCTTGCTCTCATATCTGGCTCGCTCGCTCTCATATCTGGCTCGCTCGCTTGCTCTCTTGTCTTGCTCGCTCTCTTATCTGGCTCGCTCGCTCTCATATCTGGCTGGCTCGCTTGCTCTCATATCTGGCTCGCTCGCTTGCTCTCTTGTCTGGCTCGCTCTCTTATCTGGCTTGCTCGCTAGAATATCTGGCTCGCACGCTTGCTCTCTTGTCTGGCTTGCTCTCTTATCTGGCTTGCTCGCTCTCACATCTGGCTGGCTCGCTTGCTCTCATTTCTGGCTGGCTCGCTTGCACTCATTTCTGGCTCGCTCGCTTGCTCTCATATCTGGCTCGCTAGCTTGCTCTCATATCTGGCTCGCTCGCTTGCTCTCTTGTCTTGCTCGCTCTCTTATCTGGCTCGCTCGCTCTCATATCTGGCTGGCTCGCTTGCTCTCATATCTCGCTCGTTTGCTCTCATATCTGGCTCGCTCGCTCTCATGTCTTGCTCGCTCTCATATCTGGATCGCTCGCTTGCTCTCATATCTGGCTTGCTCGCTTGCTTAATTGTCTGTCTCGCTCTCTTATCTGCCTCGCTCTCTCTCACATCTGGCTTGCTCGCTTGCTCTCATATCTGGCTCGCTCGCTGCTCTCTTGTCTGGCTCGCTCTCTTATCTGGCTCGCTCGCATATCTTGCTCGCTCGCTCTCTCATCTGGCTCGCTTGCTCTCATATCTGGCTTGCTCGCTTGCTCTCTTGTCTGGCTCGCTCTCTTATCTGGCTTGCTCGCTAGCATATCTGGCTCTCTCACTTGCTCTCTTGTCTGGCTTGCTCTCTTATCTGGCTCGCTCGCTCTCATATCTGACTTTCTCGCTTGCTCTCTTGTCTGGTTCGCTCTCTTATCTGGCTCGCTCTCACATCTGGCTTGCTCGCTTGCTCTCATATCTGGCTCGCTCGCTTGCTCTCTTGTCTGGCTTGCTCTCTTATCTGGCTTGCTGGCTCTCTTATCTGGCTCGCTCGCTTGCTCTCATGTCTGGCTCGCTCACTCTCATATCTGGCTTTCTCGCTTGCTCTCTTGTCTGGTTCGCTCTCTTATCTGGCTTGCTCTCATATCTGGCTTGCTCGCTTGCTCTCATATCTGGCTCGCTGGCTTGCTCTCTTGTCTGGCTCGCTCGCATATCTGGCTCGCTCGCTCTCACATCTGGCTGGCTTGCTTGCTCTAATATCTGGCTCGCTCGCTTGCTCTCATATCTGGCTCGCTCACTCTCACATCTGGTTCGCTCTCTTATCTGGCTCGCTGGCATATCTGGCTCGCTCGCTCTCACATCTAGCTTGCTTGCTTGCTCTCATATCTGGCTCGCTCGCTTGCTCTCTTGTCTGGCTCGCTCTCTTATCTGGCTAGCTCTCATATCTGGCTGGCTCACTTGCTCTCATTTCTGGCTCACTCGCTTGCTCTCATATCTGGCTCGCTCGCTTGCTCTCATATCTGGCTCTCTTGCTTGCTCTCTTGTCTGGCTCGCTCGCATATCTGGCTCGCTCGCTTGCTCTCATATCTGGCTCGCTCGCTTGCTCTCTTGTCTGGCTCGCTCTCTTATCTGGCTTGCTCGCTAGAATATCTGGCTCGCACGCTTGCTCTCTTGTCTGGCTTGCTCTCTTATCTGGCTCGCTCGCTCTCATATCTGGCTCGCTCGCTTGCTCTCATGTCTGGCTCGCTCGCTCTCATATGTGGCTTTCTCGCTTGCTCTCTTGTCTGGCTCGCTCTCTTATCTGGCTCGCTCGCATATCTGGCTAGCTCGCTTGCTCTCTTGTCTTGCTCGCTCTCTTATCTGGCTCGCTCGCTCTCATATCTGGCTGGCTCGCTTGCTCTCATATCTGGCTCGCTCGCTTGCTCTCATATCTGGCTCGCTCGCTCTC
This sequence comes from Hyla sarda, assembly GCF_029499605.1. Lineage (NCBI taxonomy): Eukaryota > Metazoa > Chordata > Amphibia > Anura > Hylidae > Hyla > Hyla sarda. The sequence goes on along the minus strand of NW_026610425.1, from coordinate 231,275 downwards.
ATGTCTGGCTCGCTCTCATATCTGGATTGCTCGCTTGCTCTCATATCTGGCTCGCTCGCTTGCTTAATTGTCTGGCTCGCTCTCTTATCTGCCTCGCTCTCTCTCACATCTGGCTTGCTCGCTTGCTCTCATTTCTGGCTCGCTCGCTTGCTCTCATGTCTGGCTCGCTCGCTCTCATATCTGGCTTTCTCGCTTGCTCTCTTGTCTGGCTCGCTCTCTTATCTGGCTCGCTCGCATATCTGGCTAGCTCGCTTGCTCTCTTGTCTTGCTCGCTCTCTTATCTGGCTCGCTCGCTCTCATATCTGGCTCGCTCGCTTGCTCTCATATCTGGCTCGCTCGCTCTCATGTCTGGCTCGCTCTCATTTCTGGATTGCTCGCTTGCTCTCATATCTGGCTCGCTCGCTTGCTTAATTGTCTGTCTCGCTCTCTTATCTGCCTCGCTCTCTCTCACATCTGGCTCGCTCTCATATCTGGCTCGCTCGCTTGCTCTCTTGTCTGGCTCGCTCTCTTATCTTGCTTGCTCGCTCTCATATCTGGCTGGCTCGCTTGCTCTCATATCTCGCTCGCTCGCTTGCTCTCTTGGCTTGCTCGCTCTCTTATTTGGCTCGCTCGCTCTCATATCTGGCTGACTCGCTTGCTCTCATATCTGGCTCGCTCGCTTGCTCTCATATCTGGCTCGCTCGCTCTCATGTCTGGCTCGCTCTCATATCTGGATTGCTCGCTTGCTCTCTTGTCTTGCTCGCTCTCTTATCTGGCTCGCTCGCTCTCATATCTGGCTGGCTCGCTTGCTCTCATATCTGGCTCGCTCGCTAGCTCTCATATCTGGCTCGCTCGCTCTCATGTCTGGCTCGCTCTCATATCTGGATTGCTCGCTTGCTCTCATATCTGGCTCGCTCGCTTGCTTAATTGTCTGGCTCGCTCTCTTATCTGCCTCGCTCTCTCTCACATCTGGCTTGCTCGCTTGCTCTCATATCTGGCTCGCTCGCTTGCTCTCTTGTCTGGCTGGCTCTCTTATCTGGCTTGCTCGCTAGCATATCTGGCTCGCTCGCTTGCTCTCTTGTCTGGCTTGCTCTCTTATCTGTCTCGCTCTCACATCTGGCTCGCTTGCTTGCTCTGTATCTGGCTCGCTCGCTTGCTCTCCTGTCTGGCTCGCTCTCTTATCTGGCTTGCTCGCTAGCATTTCTGGCTCGCTTGCTCTCTTGTCTGGCTTGCTCTCTTATCTGGCTCGCTCGCTCTCATATCTGGCTCGCTCACTTGCTCTCATGTCTGTCTCGCTCGCTCTCATATCTGGCTTTCTTGCATGCTCTTTTGTCTGGTTCGCTCTCTTATCTGGCTCACTCTCATATCTGGCTTGCTCGCTTGCTCTCATATTTGGCTCGCTCGCTCTCATATCTAGCTCGCTCGCTTGCTCTCATGTCTGGCTCGCTCGCTCTCATATCTGGCTTGCTCGCTTGCTCTCATATCTGGCTCGCTCGCTTGCTCTCTTGTCTGGCTCGCTCTCTTATCTGGCTCGCTCGCATATCTGAATCGCTCGCTCTCACATCTGGCTGGCTCGCTTGCTCTCATATCTGGCTCGCTCGCTCTCTTATCTGTCTCGCTTTCATATCTGGCTTGCTCGCTTGCTCCCATATCTGGCTTACTCGCTTGCTCTCAAATCTGGCTCGCTCGATTGCTCTCATATCTGGCTAGCTCGCTTGCTCTCTTGTCTTGCTCGCTCTCTTATCTGGCTTGCTCGCTCTCATATCTGGCTGGCTCGCTTGCTCTCATATCTGGCTCGCTCGCTTGCTCTCATATCTGGCTCGCTCGCTCTCATGTCTAGCTTGCTCTCATATCTGGATCGCTCGCTTGCTCTCATATCTGGCTCGCTCGCTTGCTTAGTTGTCTGTCTCGCTCTCTTATCTGCCTCACTTTCTCTCACATCTGGCTTGCTCGCTTGCTCTTATATCTGGCTTGCTCGCTGCTCTCTTGTCTGGCTCGCTCTCTTATCTGGCTCGCTCGCATATCTTGCTTGCTCGCTGTCATATCTGGCTCGGTCGCTTGCTCTCATATCTGGCTCGCTCACTTGCTCTTTTGTCTGGCTCGCTCTCTTATCTGGCTTGCTCGCTAGCATATCTGGCTCGCTCGCTTGCTCTCTTGTCTGGCTTTCTCTCTTATCTGTCTCGCTCTCACATCTGGCTCGCTCGCTTGCTCTATATCTGGCTCGCTCGCTTGCTCTCTTGTCTGGCTTGCTCTCTTATCTGGCTTGCTCGCTAGCATATCTGGCTCGCTCGCTTGCTCTCTTGTCTGGCTTGCTCTCTTATCTGGCTCGCTCGCTCTCATATCTGGCTCGCTCACTTGCTCTCATGTCTGGCTCGCTCGCTCTCATTTCTGGCTTTCCCGCTTGCTCACTTGTCTGGTTCGCTTTCTTATCTGGCTCACTCTCATATCTGGCTTGCTCGCTTGCTCTCATATCTGGCTCGCTCGCTTGCTCTCTTGTCTGGCTCGCTCTCTTATCTGGCTCGCTCGCATATCTGGCTCGCTTGCTCTCATATCTGGCTCGCTCGATTGCTCTCATGTCTGACTCGCTCGATCTCATATCTGGCTTTCTCACTTGCTCTCTTGTCTGGTTTGCTCTCTTATCTGGCTCGCTCGCATATCTGGCTTGCTCGCTCTCACATCTGGCTGGCTCGCTTGCTCTCATATCTGGCTCGCTCGCTCTCATATCTGGCTCGCTCGCTTGCTCTCTTGTCTTGCTCGCTCTCTTATCTGGCTCGCTCGCTCTCATATCTGGCTGGCTCGCTTGCTCTCATATCTGGCTCGCTCGCTTGCTCTCTTGTCTGGCTCGCTCTCTTATCTGGCTTGCTCGCTAGAATATCTGGCTCGCACGCTTGCTCTCTTGTCTGGCTTGCTCTCTTATCTGGCTTGCTCGCTCTCACATCTGGCTGGCTCGCTTGCTCTCATTTCTGGCTGGCTCGCTTGCACTCATTTCTGGCTCGCTCGCTTGCTCTCATATCTGGCTCGCTAGCTTGCTCTCATATCTGGCTCGCTCGCTTGCTCTCTTGTCTTGCTCGCTCTCTTATCTGGCTCGCTCGCTCTCATATCTGGCTGGCTCGCTTGCTCTCATATCTCGCTCGTTTGCTCTCATATCTGGCTCGCTCGCTCTCATGTCTTGCTCGCTCTCATATCTGGATCGCTCGCTTGCTCTCATATCTGGCTTGCTCGCTTGCTTAATTGTCTGTCTCGCTCTCTTATCTGCCTCGCTCTCTCTCACATCTGGCTTGCTCGCTTGCTCTCATATCTGGCTCGCTCGCTGCTCTCTTGTCTGGCTCGCTCTCTTATCTGGCTCGCTCGCATATCTTGCTCGCTCGCTCTCTCATCTGGCTCGCTTGCTCTCATATCTGGCTTGCTCGCTTGCTCTCTTGTCTGGCTCGCTCTCTTATCTGGCTTGCTCGCTAGCATATCTGGCTCTCTCACTTGCTCTCTTGTCTGGCTTGCTCTCTTATCTGGCTCGCTCGCTCTCATATCTGACTTTCTCGCTTGCTCTCTTGTCTGGTTCGCTCTCTTATCTGGCTCGCTCTCACATCTGGCTTGCTCGCTTGCTCTCATATCTGGCTCGCTCGCTTGCTCTCTTGTCTGGCTTGCTCTCTTATCTGGCTTGCTGGCTCTCTTATCTGGCTCGCTCGCTTGCTCTCATGTCTGGCTCGCTCACTCTCATATCTGGCTTTCTCGCTTGCTCTCTTGTCTGGTTCGCTCTCTTATCTGGCTTGCTCTCATATCTGGCTTGCTCGCTTGCTCTCATATCTGGCTCGCTGGCTTGCTCTCTTGTCTGGCTCGCTCGCATATCTGGCTCGCTCGCTCTCACATCTGGCTGGCTTACTTGCTCTAATATCTGGCTCGCTCGCTTGCTCTCATATCTGGCTCGCTCACTCTCACATCTGGTTCGCTCTCTTATCTGGCTCGCTGGCATATCTGGCTCGCTCGCTCTCACATCTAGCTTGCTCGCTTGCTCTCATATCTGGCTCGCTCGCTTGCTCTCTTGTCTGGCTCGCTCTCTTATCTGGCTAGCTCTCATATCTGGCTGGCTCACTTGCTCTCATTTCTGTCTCGCTCGCTTGCTCTCATATCTGGCTCGCTCGCTTGCTCTCATATCTGGCTCTCTTGCTTGCTCTCTTGTCTGGCTCGCTCGCATATCTGGCTCGCTCGCTTGCTCTCATATCTGGCTCGCTCGCTTGCTCTCTTGTCTGGCTCGCTCTCTTATCTGGCTTGCTCGCTAGAATATCTGGCTCGCACACTTGCTCTCTTGTCTGGCTTGCTCTCTTATCTGGCTCGCTCGCTCTCATATCTGGCTCGCTCGCTTGCTCTCATGTCTGGCTTGCTCGCTCTCATATGTGGCTTTCTCGCTTGCTCTCTTGTCTGGCTCGCTCTCTTATCTGGCTCGCTCGCATATCTGGCTAGCTCGCTTGCTCTCTTGTCTTGCTCGCTCTCTTATCTGGCTCGCTCACTCTCATATCTGGCTGGCTCGCTTGCTCTCATATCTGGCTCGCTCGCTTGCTCTCATATCTGGCTCGCTCGCTCTCATGTCTGGCTCGCTCTCATATCTGGATTGCTCGCTTGCTCTCATATCTGGCTCGCTCGCTTGCTTAATTGTCTGGCTCGCTCTCTTATCTGCCTCGCTCTCTCTCACATCTGGCTTGCTCGCTTGCTCTCATTTCTGGCTCGCTCGCTTGCTCTCATGTCTGGCTCGCTCGCTCTCATATCTGGCTTTCTCGCTTGCTCTCTTGTCTGGCTCGCTCTCTTATCTGGCTCGCTCGCATATCTGGCTAGCTCGCTTGCTCTCTTGTCTTGCTCGCTCTCTTATCTGGCTCGCTCGCTCTCATATCTGGCTCGCTCGCTTGCTCTCATATCTGGCTCGCTCGCTCTCATGTCTGGCTCGCTCTCATTTCTGGATTGCTCGCTTGCTCTCATATCTGGCTCGCTCGCTTGCTTAATTGTCTGTCTCGCTCTCTTATCTGCCTCGCTCTCTCTCACATCTGGCTTGCTCTCATATCTGGCTCGCTCGCTTGCTCTCTTGTCTGGCTCGCTCTCTTATCTTGCTTGCTCGCTCTCATATCTGGCTGGCTCGCTTGCTCTCATATCTCGCTCGCTCGCTTGCTCTCTTGGCTTGCTCGCTCTCTTATTTGGCTCGCTCGCTCTCATATCTGGCTGGCTCGCTTGCTCCCATATCTGGCTTACTCGCTTGCTCTCAAATCTGGCTCGCTCGATTGCTCTCATATCTGGCTAGCTCGCTTGCTCTCTTGTCTTGCTCGCTCTCTTATCTGGCTTGCTCGCTCTCATATCTGGCTGGCTCGCTTGCTCTCATATCTGGCTCGCTCGCTTGCTCTCATATCTGGCTCGCTCGCTCTCATGTCTAGCTTGCTCTCATATCTGGATCGCTCGCTTGCTCTCATATCTGGCTCGCTCGCTTGCTTAGTTGTCTGTCTCGCTCTCTTATCTGCCTCACTTTCTCTCACATCTGGCTTGCTCGCTTGCTCTTATATCTGGCTTGCTCGCTGCTCTCTTGTCTGGCTCGCTCTCTTATCTGGCTCGCTCGCATATCTTGCTTGCTCGCTGTCATATCTGGCTCGGTCGCTTGCTCTCATATCTGGCTCGCTCACTTGCTCTTTTGTCTGGCTCGCTCTCTTATCTGGCTTGCTCGCTAGCATATCTGGCTCGCTCGCTTGCTCTCTTGTCTGGCTTTCTCTCTTATCTGTCTCGCTCTCACATCTGGCTCGCTCGCTTGCTCTATATCTGGCTCGCTCGCTTGCTCTCTTGTCTGGCTTGCTCTCTTATCTGGCTTGCTCGCTAGCATATCTGGCTCGCTCGCTTGCTCTCTTGTCTGGCTTGCTCTCTTATCTGGCTCGCTCGCTCTCATATCTGGCTCGCTCACTTGCTCTCATGTCTGGCTCGCTCGCTCTCATTTCTGGCTTTCCCGCTTGCTCACTTGTCTGGTTCGCTTTCTTATCTGGCTCACTCTCATATCTGGCTTGCTCGCTTGCTCTCATATCTGGCTCGCTCGCTTGCTCTCTTGTCTGGCTCGCTCTCTTATCTGGCTCGCTCGCATATCTGGCTCGCTTGCTCTCATATCTGGCTCGCTCGATTGCTCTCATGTCTGACTCGCTCGATCTCATATCTGGCTTTCTCACTTGCTCTCTTGTCTGGTTTGCTCTCTTATCTGGCTCGCTCTCATATCTGGCTTGCTCACTTGCTCTCATATCTGGCTCGCTCGCTTGCTCTCTTGTCTGGCTCGCTCTTTTATCTGGCTCACTCGCATATCTAGCTCGCTCGCTCTCACATCTGGCTGGCTCACTTGCTCTCATATCTGGCTCGCTCGCTCTCATATCTGGCTCGCTCGCTCTCTTGTCTGGTTCGCTCTCTTATCTGGCTCGCTCTCATATCTGGCTTGCTCGCTTGCTCTCATATCTGGCTCGCTCGCTTGCTCTCAAATCTGGCTCGCTCGCTTGCTCTCATATCTGGCTAGCTTGCTTGCTCTCTTGTCTTGCTCGCTCTCTTATCTGGCTCTCTCGCTCTCATATCTGGCTGGCTTGCTCTCATATCTGGCTCGCTTGCTTGCTCTCATATCTGGCTCGCTCGCTCTCATGTCTGGCTCGCTCGCTCTCATGTCTGGCTCGCTCTCATATGTGGATCGCTCGCTTGCTTAATTGTCTGTCTCGCTCTCTTATCTGCCTCGCTCTCTCTCACATCTGGTTTGCTCGCTTGCTCTCATATCTGGCTCGCTCGCTGCTCTCTTGTCTGGCTCGCTCTCTTATCTGGCTCGCTCGCATATCTTGCTCGCTCACTCTCACATCTGGTTCGCTCGCTTGCTCTTATATCTGGCTCGCTCGCTTGCTCTCTTGTCTGGCTCGCTCTCTTATCTGGCTTGCTCGCTAGCATATCTGGCTCGCTCGCTTGCTCTCTTGTCTGGCTTGCTCTCTTATCTGTCTCGCTCTCACATCTGGCTCGCTCGCTTGCTCTCATATCTGGCTCGCTCGCTTGCTCTCTTGTCTGGCTCGCTCTCTTATCTGGCTTGCTCGCTAGCATATCTGGCTCGCTCGCTTGCTCTCTTGTCTGGCTTGCTCTCTTATCTGGCTCGCTGGTTCTCTTATCTGGCTCGGTCGCTTGCTCTCATGTCTGGCTCGCTCACTCTCATATCTGGCTTTCTCGCTTGCTCTCTTGTCTGGTTCGCTCTCTTATCTGGCTCACTCTCATATCTGGCTTGCTCGCTTGCTCTCATATCTGGCTCGCTCGCTTGCTCTCTTGTCTGGCTCGCTCGCATATCTGGCTCGCTCGCTCTCACATCTGGCTGGCTTGCTTGCTCTCATATCTGGCTCGCCCGCTTGCTCTCATATCTGGCTCGCTCGCTCGCTCTCACATCTGGTTCGCTCTCTTATCTGGCTCGCTCGCTTGCTTTCTCTTCTGGCTCGCTCACATATCTGGCTCGCTCGCTCTCACATCTGGCTGGCTCGCTTGCTCTCATATCTGGCTCGCTCGCTCTCATATCTGGCTCGCTCGCTTGCTCTCTTGTCTTGCTCGCTCTCTTATCTTGCTCGATCGCTCTCATATCTGGCTGGCTCGCTTGCTCTCATATCTGGCTCGCTCGCTTACTCTCTTGTCTGGCTCGCTCTCTTATCTGGCTTGCTCGCTAGAATATCTGGCTCGCACGTTTGCTCTCTTGTCTGGCTTGCTCTCTTATCTGGCTTGCTCGCTCTCACATCTGGCTCGCTCGCTTGCTCTCAAATCTGGCTTGATCGCTTGCTCTCTCGTCTGGCTCGCTCTCTTATCTGGCTTGCTCGCTAGCATATCTGGCTCGCTCGCTTGCTCTCTTGTATGGCTTGCTCTCTTCTCTGGCTCGCTCGCTCTCATATCTGGCTCGCTCGCTTGCTCTCATGTCTGGCTCGCTCGCTCTCATATCTGGCTTTCTCGCTTGCTCTCTTGTCTGGTTCGCTCTCTTATCTGGCTCGCTCTCATATCTGGCTTGCTCGCTTGCTCTCATATCTGGCTTGTTTGCTTGCTCACTTGTCTGGCTCGCTTTCTTATCTGGCTCGCTCGCATATCTGGCTCACTCACTCTCACATCTGGCTGGCTCGCTTGCTCACATATCTGGCTCGCTCGCTTGCTCTCATATCTGGCTCGCTCGCTTGCTCTCTTGTCTGGCTCGCTCTCTTATCTGGTTCGCTCGCTCGCATATCTGGCTCGCTCTCATGTCTGGCTCGCTCGCTCTCATATCTGGCTTGCTCGCTTGCTCTCATATCTGGCTCGCTCGCTTGCTCTCATATCTGGCTTGCTCGCTTGCTTTCTTGTCTGGCTCGCTCTCTTATCTGGCTCGCTCGCTCTCTTATCTGGCTCGCTCGCTCTCATATCTGGCTCGCTCGCTTGCTCTCATGTCTGGCTCGCTCGCTCTCATATCTGGCTCGCTCGCTTGCTCTCATGTCAGGCTCGCTCGCTCTCATATCTGGCTTTCTCGCTTGCTCTCTTGTCTGGTTCGCTCTCTTATCTGGCTCGCTATCATATCTGGCTTGCTCGCTTGCTCTCATATCTGGCTCGCTCGCTTGCTCTCTTGTCTGGCTCGCTCTCTTGTCTGGCTCGCTTGCTCTCATATCTGGCTCGCTCGCTCGCTCCCATATCTGGCTTTCTCGCTTGCTCTCTTGTCTGGTTCGCTCTCTTATCTGTCTCGCTCTCATATCTGGATTGCTCGCTTGCTCTCATATCTGGCTCGCTCGCTTGCACTCATATCTGGCTCGCTCGCTTGCTCTCTTGTCTGGCTCGCTCTCTTATCTGGCTCACTCGCATATCTGGCTCGCTCGCTCTTAAATCTGGCTCGCTCGCTTGCTCTCATATCTGGCTAGATCGCTTGCTCTCTTGTCTTGCTCGCTCTCATATCTGGCTAGCTCGCTTGCTCTCATGTCAGGCTCGCTCGCTCTCATATCTGGCTTTCTCACTTGCTCTCTTGTCTGGTTTGCTCTCTTATCTGGCTTGCTATCATATCTGGCTTGCTCGCTTGCTCTCATATCTGGCTCACTCGCTTGCTCTCTTGTCTGGCTTGCTCTCTTATCTGGCTCGCTCGCATATCTGGCTCGCTCGCTCTTAAATCTGGCTCGCTTGCTCTCATATCTGGCTAGCTCGCTTGCTCTCTTGTCTTGCTCGTTCTATTATCTGGCTCGCTCGCTCTCATATCTGGCTGGCTCGCTTGCTCTCATATCTGGCTCACTCGCTTGCTCTCATATCTGGCTCGCTCGCTCTCATGTCTGGCTCGCTCTCATATCTGGATCACTCGCTTGCTCTCATATCTGGCTCGCTCGCTTGCTTAATTGTCTGTCTCGCTCTCTTATCTGCCTCGCTCTCTCTCACATCTGGCTTGCTCGCTTGCTCTCATATCTGGCTCGCTCGCTGCTCTCTTGTCTGGCTCGCTCTCTTATCTGGCTCGCTCGCATATCTTGCTCGCTCGCTCTCTCATCTGGCTCGCTTGCTCTCATATCTGGCTTGCTCGCTTGTCTCTCTTGTCTGGCTCGCTCTCTTATCTGGCTTGCTCGCTAGCATATCTGGCTCTCTCACTTGCTCTCTTGTCTGGCTTGCTCTCTTATCTGGCTCGCTCGCTCTCATATCTGACTTTCTCGCTTGCTCTCTTGTCTGGTTCGCTCTCTTATCTGGCTCGCTCTCACATCTGGCTTGCTCGCTTGCTCTCATATCTGGCTCGCTCGCTTGCTCTCTTGTCTGGCTTGCTCTCTTATCTGGCTCGCTGGCTCTCTTATCTGGCTCGCTCGCTTGCTCTCATGTCTGGCTCGCTCACTCTCATATCTGGCTTTCTCGCTTGCTCTCTTGTCTGGTTCGCTCTCTTATCTGGCTTGCTCTCATATCTGGCTTGCTCGCTTGCTCTCATATCTGGCTCGCTGGCTTGCTCTCTTGTCTGGCTCGCTCGCATATCTGGCTCGCTCGCTCTCACATCTGGCTGGCTTGCTTGCTCTAATATCTGGCTCGCTCGCTTGCTCTCATATCTCGCTCGCTTGCTCTCACATCTGGTTCGCTCTCTTATCTGGCTCGCTGGCATATCTGGCTCGCTCGCTCTCACATCTAGCTTGCTCGCTTGCTCTCATATCTGGCTCGCTCGCTTGCTCTCTTGTCTGGCTCGCTCTCTTATCTGGCTAGCTCTCATATCTGGCTGGCTCACTTGCTCTCATTTCTGGCTCGCTCGCTTGCTCTCATATCTGGCTCGCTTGCTCTCATATCTGGCTCTCTTGCTTGCTCTCTTGTCTGGCTCGCGCGCATATCTGGCTCGCTCGCTTGCTCTCGTATCTGGCTCGCTCGCTTGCTCTCTTGTCTTGCTCGCGCTCTTATCTGGCTTGCTCGCTAGAATATCTGGCTCGCACGCTTGCTCTCTTGTCTGGCTTGCTCTCTTATCTGGCTCGCTCGCTCTCATATCTGGCTCGCTCGCTTGCTCTCATGTCTGGCTCGCTCGCTCTCATATCTGGCTTTCTCGCTTGCTCTCTTGTCTGGCTCGCTCTCTTATCTGGCTCGCTCGCATATCTGGCTAGCTCGCTTGCTCTCTTGTCTTGCTCGCTCTCTTATCTGGCTCGCTCGCTCTCATATCTGGCTGGCTCGCTTGCTCTCATATCTGGCTCGCTCGCTTGCTCTCATATCTGGCTCGCTCGCTCTCATGTCTGGCTCGCTCTCATATCTGGATTGCTCGCTTGCTCTCATATCTGGCTCGCTCGCTTGCTTAATTGTCTGGCTCGCTCTCTTATCTGCCTCGCTCTCTCTCACATCTGGCTTGCTCGCTTGCTCTCATTTCTGGCTCGCTCGCTTGCTCTCATGTCTGGCTCGCTCGCTCTCATATCTGGCTTTCTCGCTTGCTCTCTTGTCTGGCTCGCTCTCTTATCTGGCTCGCTCGTATATCTGGCTAGCTCGCTTGCTCTCTTGTCTTGCTCGCTCTCTTATCTGGCTCGCTCTCATATCTGGCTGGCTCGCTTGCTCTCATATCTGGCTCGCTCGCTTGCTCTCATATCTGGCTCGCTCGCTCTCATGTCTGGCTCGCTCTCATTTCTGGATTGCTCGCTTGCTCTCATATCTGGCTCGCTCGCTTGCTTAATTGTCTGTCTCGCTCTCTTATCTGCCTCGCTCTCTCTCACATCTGGCTTGCTCTCATATCTGGCTCGCTCGCTTGCTCTCTTGTCTGGCTCGCTCTCTTATCTGGCTTGCTCGCTCTCATATCTGGCTGGCTCGCTTGCTCTCATATCTCGCTCGCTCGCTTGCTCTCTTGTCTTGCTCGCTCTCTTATTTGGCTCGCTCGCTCTCATATCTGGCTGGCTCGCTTGCTCTCATATCTGGCTCGCTTACTTGCTCTCTTGTCTGGCTCGCTCTCATATCTGGCTAGCTCGCTTGCTCTCTTGTCTTGCTCGCTCTCTTATCTGGCTCGCTCGCTCTCATATCTGGCTGGCTCGCTTGCTCTCATATCTGGCTCGCTCGCTTGCTCTCATATCTGGCTCGCTCGCTCTCATGTCTGGCTCGCTCTCATATCTGGATTGCTCGCTTGCTCTCATATCTGGCTCGCTCGCTTGCTTAATTGTCTGGCTCGCTCTCTTATCTGCCTCGCTCTCTCTCACATCTGGCTTGCTCGCTTGCTCTCATATCTGGCTCGCTCGCTTGCTCTCTTGTCTTGCTGGCTCTCTTATCTGGCTTGCTCGCTAGCATATCTGGCTCGCTCGCTTGCTCTCTTGTCTGGCTTGCTCTCTTATCTGTCTTGCTCTCACATCTGGCTCGCTTGCTTGCTCTGTATCTGGCTCGCTCGCTTGCTCTCCTGTCTGGCTCGCTCTCTTATCTGGCTTGCTCGCTAGCATTTCTGGCTCGCTCGCTTGCTCTCTTGTCTGGCTTGCTCTCTTATCTGGCTCGCTCGCTCTCATATCTGGCTCGCTCACTTGCTCTCATGTCTGTCTCGCTCGCTCTCATATCTGGCTTTCTTGCATGCTCTTTTGTCTGGTTCGCTCTCTTATCTGGCTCACTCTCATATCTGGCTTGCTCGCTTGCTCTCATATTTGGCTCGCTCGCTCTCATATCTGGCTCGCTCGCTTGCTCTCATGTCTGGCTCGCTCGCTCTCATATCTGGCTTGCTCGCTTGCTCTCATATCTGGCTCGCTCCCTTGCTCTCTTGTCTGGCTCGCTCTCTTATCTGGCTCGCTCGCATATCTGAATCGCTCGCTCTCACATCTGGCTGGCTCGCTTGCTCTCATATCTGGCTCGCTCGCTCTCTTATCTGTCTCGCTTTCATATCTGGCTTGCTCGCTTGCTCCCATATCTGGCTTACTCGTTTGCTCTCAAATCTGGCTCGCTCGATTGCTCTCATATCTGGCTAGTTCGCTTGCTCTTTTGTCTTGCTCGCTCTCTTATCTGGCTCGCTCTCATATCTGGCTGGCTCGCTTGCTCTCATATCTGGCTCGCTCGCTTGCTCTCATATCTGGCTCACTCGCTCTCATGTCTAGCTTGCTCTCATATCTGGATCGCTCGCTTGCTCTCATATCTGGCTCGCTCGCTTGCTTAGTTGTCTGTCTCGCTCTCTTATCTGCCTCACTTTCTCTCACATCTGGCTTGCTCGCTTGCTCTTATATCTGGCTTGCTCGCTGCTCTCTTGTCTGGCTCGCTCTCTTATCTGGCTCGCTCGCATATCTTGCTTTCTCGCTGTCATATCTGGCTCGGTCGCTTGCTCTCATATCTGGCTCGCTCACTTGCTCTTTTGTCTGGCTCGCTCTCTTATCTGGCTCGCTCGCATATCTGGCTCGCTTGCTCTCATATCTGGCTCGCTCGATTGCTCTCATGTCTGACTCGCTCGATCTCATATCTGGCTTTCTCACTTGCTCTCTTGTCTGGTTTGCTCTCTTATCTGGCTCGCTCTCATATCTGGCTTGCTCACTTGCTCTCATATCTGGCTCGCTCGCTTGCTCTCTTGTCTGGCTCGCTCTTTTATCTGGCTCACTCGCATATCTGGCTCGCTCGCTCTCACATCTGGCTGGCTCACTTGCTCTCATATCTGGCTCGCTCGCTCTCATATCTGGCTCGCTCGCTCTCTTGTCTGGTTCGCTCTCTTATCTGTCTCGCTCTCATATCTGGCTTGCTCGCTTGCTCTCATATCTGGCTCGCTCGCTTGCTCTCAAATCTGGCTCGCTCGCTTGCTCTCATATCTGGCTAGCTTGCTTGCTCTCTTGTCTTGCTCGCTCTCTTATCTGGCTCTCTCGCTCTCATATCTGGCTGGCTTGCTTGCTCTCATATCTGGCTCGCTTGCTTGCTCTCATATCTGGCTCGCTCGCTCTCATGTCTGGCTCGCTCGCTCTCATGTCTGGCTCGCTCTCATATGTGGATCGCTCGCTTGCTTAATTGTCTGTCTCGCTCTCTTATCTGCCTCGCTCTCTCTCACATCTGGTTTGCTCGCTTGCTCTCATATCTGGCTCGCTCGCTGCTCTCTTGTCTGGCTCGCTCTCTTATCTGGCTCGCTCGCATATCTTGCTCGCTCACTCTCACATCTGGTTCGCTCGCTTGCTCTTATATCTGGCTCGCTCGCTTGCTCTCTTGTCTGGCTCGCTCTCTTATCTGGCTTGCTCGCTAGCATATCTGGCTCGCTCGCTTGCTCTCTTGTCTGGCTTGCTCTCTTATCTGTCTCGCTCTCACATCTGGCTCGCTCGCTTGCTCTCATATCTGGCTCGCTCGCTTGCTCTCTTGTCTGGCTCGCTCTCTTATCTGGCTTGCTCGCTAGCATATCTGGCTCGCTCGCTTGCTCTCTTGTCTGGCTTGCTCTCTTATCTGGCTCGCTGGCTCTCTTATCTGGCTCGCTCGCTTGCTCTCATGTCTGGCTCGCTCACTCTCATATCTGGCTTTCTCGCTTGCTCTCTTGTCTGGTTCGCTCTCTTATCTGGCTCACTCTCATATCTGGCTTGCTCGCTTGCTCTCATATCTGGCTCGCTCGCTTGCTCTCTTGTCTGGCTCGCTCGCATATCTGGCTCGCTCGCTCTCACATCTGGCTGGCTTGCTTGCTCTCATATCTGGCTCGCCCGCTTGCTCTCATATCTGGCTCGCTCGCTCGCTCTCACATCTGGTTCGCTCTCTTATCTGGCTCGCTCGCTTGCTTTCTTGTCTGGCTCGCTCACATATCTGGCTCGCTCGCTCTCACATCTGGCTGGCTCGCTTGCTCTCATATCTGGCTCGCTCGCTCTCATATCTGGCTCGCTCGCTTGCTCTCTTGTCTTGCTCGCTCTCTTATCTGGCTCGATCGCTCTCATATCTGGCTGGCTCGCTTGCTCTCATATCTGGCTCGCTCGCTTGCTCTCTTGTCTGGCTCGCTCTCTTATCTGGCTTGCTCGCTAGAATATCTGGCTCGCACGCTTGCTCTCTTGTCTGGCTTGCTCTCTTATCTGGCTTGCTCGCTCTCACATCTGGCTCGCTCGCTTGCTCTCAAATCTGGCTTGATCGCTTGCTCTCTCGTCTGGCTCGCTCTCTTATCTGGCTTGCTCGCTAGCATATCTGGCTCGCTCGCTTGCTCTCTTGTATGGCTTGCTCTCTTCTCTGGCTCGCTCGCTCTCATATCTGGCTCGCTCGCTTGCTCTCATGTCTGGCTCGCTCGCTCTCATATCTGGCTTTCTCGCTTGCTCTCTTGTCTGGTTCGCTCTCTTATCTGGCTCGCTCTCACATCTGGCTGGCTCGCTTGCTCTCATATCTGGCTCGCTCGCTTGCTCTCATATCTGGCTCGCTCGCTTGCTCTCTTGTCTGGCTCGCTCTCTTATCTGGCTCGCTCGCTCGCATATCTGGCTCGCTCTCATGTCTGGCTCGCTCGCTCTCATATCTGGCTTGCTCGCTTGCTCTCATATCTGGCTCGCTCGCTTGCTCTCATATCTGGCTTGCTCGCTTGCTTTCTTGTCTGGCTCGCTCTCTTATCTGGCTCGCTCGCTCTCATATCTGGCTCGCTTGCTTGCTCTCATGTCTGGCTCGCTCGCTCTCATATCTGGCTCGCTCGCTTGCTCTCATGTCAGGCTCGCTCGCTCTCATATCTGGCTTTCTCGCTTGCTCTCTTGTCTGGTTCGCTCTCTTATCTGGCTCGCTATCATATCTGGCTTGCTCGCTTGCTCTCATATCTGGCTCGCTCGCTTGCTCTCTTGTCTGGCTCGCTCTCTTGTCTGGCTCGCTCGCTCTCATATCTGGCTCGCTCGCTCGCTCCCATATCTGGCTTTCTCGCTTGCTCTCTTGTCTGGTTCGCTCTCTTATCTGTCTCGCTCTCATATTTGGATTGCTCGCTTGCTCTCATATCTGGCTCGCTCGCTTGCTCTCATGTCTGGCTCGCTCGCTCTCATATCTGGCTTTCTCGCTTGCTCTCTTGTCTGGCTCGCTCTCTTATCTGGCTCGCTCGCATATCTGGCTAGCTCGCTTGCTCTCTTGTCTTGTTCGCTCTCTTATCTGGCTCGCTCGCTCTCATATCTGGCTTGCTCGCTTGCTCTCATATCTGGCTCATTCGCTTGCTCTCTTGTCTGGCTCGCTTTCTTATCTGGCTCGCTCGCATATCTGGCTCACTCGCTCTCACATCTGGCTGGCTCGCTTGCTCTCATATCTGGCTCGCTCGCTTGCTCTCATATCTGGCTCGCTCGCTTGCTCTCTTGTCTGGCTCGCTCTCTTATCTGGCTCGCTCGCTCGCATATCTGGCTTGCTCTCATGTCTGGCTCGCTCGCTCTCATATCTGGCTTGCTCGCTTGCTCTCATATCTGGCTCGCTCGCTTGCTCTCATATCTGGCTTGCTCGCTTGCTTTCTTGTCTGGCTCGCTCTCTTATCTGGCTCGCTCGCTCTCTTATCTGGCTCGCTCGCTCTCATATCTGGCTCGCTCGCTTGCTCTCATGTCTGGCTCGCTCGCTCTCATATCTGGCTCGCTCGCTTGCTCTCATGTCAGGCTCGCTCGCTCTCATATCTGGCTTTCTCGCTTGCTCTCTTGTCTGGATTGCTCTCTTATCTGGCTCGCTATCATATCTGGCTCGCTCGCTTGCTCTCTTGTCTTGCTCGCTCTCTTATCTGGCTCGCTCGCTCTCATATCTGGCTGGCTCGCTTGCTCTCATATCTGGCTCGCTCGCTTGCTCTCTTGTCTGGCTCGCTCTCTTATCTGGCTTGCTCGCTAGAATATCTGGCTCGCACGCTTGCTCTCTTGTCTGGCTTGCTCTCTTATCTGGCTTGCTCGCTCTCAAATCTGGCTGGCTCGCTTGCTCTCATTTCTGGCTGGCTCGCTTGCACTCATTTCTGGCTCGCTCGCTTGCTCTCATATCTGGCTTGCTAGCTTGCTCTCATATCTGGCTCGCTCGCTTGCTCTCTTGTCTTGCTCGCTCTCTTATCTGGCTCGCTCGCTCTCATATCTGGCTGGCTCGCTTGCTCTCATATCTGGCTCGTTTGCTCTCATATCTGGCTCGCTCGCTCTCATGTCTTGCTCGCTCTCATATCTGGATCGCTCGCTTGCTCTCATATCTGGCTTGCTCGCTTGCTTAATTGTCTGTCTCGCTCTCTTATCTGCCTCGCTCTCTCTCACATCTGGCTTGCTCGCTTGCTCTCATATCTGGCTCGCTCGCTGCTCTCTTGTCTGGCTCGCTCTCTTATCTGGCTCGCTCGCATATCTTGCTCGCTCGCTCTCTCATCTGGCTCGCTTGCTCTCATAGCTGGCTTGCTCGCTTGCTCTCTTGTCTGGCTCGCTCTCTTATCTGGCTTGCTCGCTAGCATATCTGGCTCTCTCACTTGCTCTCTTGTCTGGCTTGCTCTCTTATCTGGCTCGCTCGCTCTCATATCTGACTTTCTCGCTTGCTCTCTTGTCTGGTTCGCTCTCTTATCTGGCTCGCTCTCACATCTGGCTTGCTCGCTTGCTCTCATATCTGGCTCGCTCGCTTGCTCTCTTGTCTGGCTTGCTCTCTTATCTGGCTTGCTGGCTCTCTTATCTGGCTCGCTCGCTTGCTCTCATGTCTGGCTCGCTCACTCTCATATCTGGCTTTCTCGCTTGCTCTTTTGTCTGGTTCGCTCTCTTATCTGGCTTGCTCTCATATCTGGCTTGCTCGCTTGCTCTCATATCTGGCTCGCTGGCTTGCTCTCTTGTCTGGCTCGCTCGCATATCTGGCTCGCTCGCTCTCACATCTGGCTGGCTTGCTTGCTCTAATATCTGGCTCGCTCGCTTGCTCTCATATCTGGCTCGCTCACTCTCACATCTGGTTCGCTCTCTTATCTGGCTCGCTGGCATATCTGGCTCGCTCGCTCTCACATCTAGCTTGCTCGCTTGCTCTCATATCTGGCTCGCCCGCTTGCTCTCTTGTCTAGCTCGCTCTCTTATCTGGCTAGCTCTCATATCTGGCTGGCTCACTTGCTCTCATTTCTGGCTCGCTCGCTTGCTCTCATATCTGGCTCGCTCGCTTGCTCTCATATCTGGCTCTCTTGCTTGCTCTCTTGTCTGGCTCGCTCGCATATCTGGCTCGCTCGCTTGCTCTCATATCTGGCTCGCTCGCTTGCTCTCTTGTCTGGCTCGCTCTCTTATCTGGCTTGCTCGCTAGAATATTTGGCTCGCATGCTTGCTCTCTTGTCTGGCTTGCTCTCTTATCTGGCTCGCTCGCTCTCATATCTGGCTCGCTCGCTTGCTCTTATGTCTGGCTCGCTCGCTCTCATATCTGGCTTTCTCGCTTGCTCTCTTGTCTGGCTCGCTCTCTTATCTGGCTCGCTCGCATATCTGGCTAGCTCGCTTGCTCTCTTGTCTTGCTCGCTCTCTTATCTGGCTCGCTCGCTCTCATATCTGGCTGGCTCGCTTGCTCTCATATCTGGCTCGCTCGCTTGCTCTCATATCTGGCTCGCTCGCTCTCATGTCTGGCTCGCTCTCATATCTGGATTGCTCGCTTGCTCTCATATCTGGCTCGCTCGCTTGCTTAATTGTCTGGCTCGCTCTCTTATCTGCCTCGCTCTCTCTCACATCTGGCTTGCTCGCTTGCTCTCATTTCTGGCTCGCTCGCTTGCTCTCATGTCTGGCTCGCTCGCTCTCATATCTGGCTTTCTCGCTTGCTCTCTTGTCTGGCTCGCTCTCTTATCTGGCTCGCTCGCATATCTGGCTAGCTCGCTTGCTCTCTTGTCTTGCTCGCTCTCTTATCTGGCTCGCTCGCTCTCATATCTGGCTGGCTCGCTTGCTCTCATATCTGGCTCGCTCGCTTGCTCTCATATCTGGCTCGCTCGCTCTCATGTCTGGCTCGCTCTCATTTCTGGATTGCTCGCTTGCTCTCATATCTGGCTCGCTCGCTTGCTTAATTGTCTGTCTCGCTCTCTTATCTGCCTCGCTCTCTCTCACATCTGGCTTGCTCTCATATCTGGCTCGCTCGCTTGCTCTTTTGTCTGGCTCGCTCTCTTATCTGGCTTGCTCGCTCTCATATCTGGCTGGCTCGCTTGCTCTCATATCTCGCTCGCTCGCTTGCTCTCTTGGCTTGCTCGCTCTCTTATTTGGCTCGCTCGCTCTCATATCTGGCTGGCTCGCTTGCTCTCATATCTGGCTCGCTTACTTGCTCTCTTGTCTGGCTCGCTCTCATATCTGGCTAGCTCGCTTGCTCTCTTGTCTTGCTCGCTCTCTTATCTGGCTCGCTCGCTCTCATATCTGGCTGGCTCGCTTGCTCTCATATATGGCTCGCTCGCTTGCTCTCATATCTGGCTCGCTCGCTCTCATGTCTGGCTCGCTCTCATATCTGGATTGCTCGCTTGCTCTCATATCTGGCTCGCTCGCTTGCTTAATTGTCTGGCTCGCTCTCTTATCTGCCTCGCTCTCTCTCACATCTGGCTTGCTCGCTTGCTCTCATATCTGGCTCGCTCGCTTGCTCTCTTGTCTGGCTGGCTCTCTTATCTGGCTTGCTCGCTAGCATATCTGGCTCGCTCGCTTGCTCTCTTGTCTGGCTTGCTCTCTTATCTGTCTCGCTCTCACATCTGGCTCGCTTGCTTGCTCTGTATCTGGCTCGCTCGCTTGCTCTCCTGTCTGGCTCGCTCTCTTATCTGGCTTGCTCGCTAGCATTTCTGTCTCGCTTGCTCTCTTGTCTGGCTTGCTCTCTTATCTGGCTCGCTCGCTCTCATATCTGGCTCGCTCACTTGCTCTCATGTCTGTCTCGCTCGCTCTCATATCTGGCTTTCTTGCATGCTCTTTTGTCTGGTTCACTCTCTTATCTGGCTCACTCTCATATCTGGCTTGCTCGCTTGCTCTCATATTTGGCTCGCTCGCTCTCATATCTAGCTCGCTCGCTTGCTCTCATGTCTGGCTCGCTCGCTCTCATATCTGGCTTGCTCGCTTGCTCTCATATCTGGCTCGCTCGCTTGCTCTCTTGTCTGGCTCGCTCTCTTATCTGGCTCGCTCGCATATCTGAATCGCTTGCTCTCACATCTGGCTGGCTCGCTTGCTCTCATATCTGGCTCGCTCGCTCTCTTATCTGTCTCGCTTTCATATCTGGCTTGCTCGCTTGCTCCCATATCTGGCTTACTCGCTTGCACTCAAATCTGGCTCGCTCGATTGCTCTCATATCTGGCTAGCTCGCTTGCTCTCTTGTCTTGCTCGCTCTCTTATCTGGCTTGCTCGCTCTCATATCTGGCTGGCTCGCTTGCTCTCATATCTGGCTCGCTCGCTTGCTCTCATATCTGGCTCGCTCGCTCTCATGTCTAGCTTGCTCTCATATCTGGATCGCTCGCTTGCTCTCATATCTGGCTCGCTCGCTTGCTTAGTTGTCTGTCTCGCTCTCTTATCTGCCTCACTTTCTCTCACATCTGGCTTGCTCGCTTGCTCTTATATCTGGCTTGCTCGCTGCTCTCTTGTCTGGCTCGCTCTCTTATCTGGCTCGCTCGCATATCTTGCTTGCTCGCTGTCATATCTGGCTCGGTCGCTTGCTCTCATATCTGGCTCGCTCACTTGCTCTTTTGTCTGGCTCGCTCTCTTATCTGGCTTGCTCGCTAGCATATCTGGCTCGCTCGCTTGCTCTCTTGTCTGGCTTTCTCTCTTATCTGTCTCGCTCTCACATCTGGCTCGCTCGCTTGCTCTATATCTGGCTCGCTCGCTTGCTCTCTTGTCTGGCTTGCTCTCTTATCTGGCTTGCTCGCTAGCATATCTGGCTCGCTCGCTTGCTCTCTTGTCTGGCTTGCTCTCTTATCTGGCTCGCTCGCTCTCATATCTGGCTCGCTCACTTGCTCTCATGTCTGGCTCGCTCGCTCTCATTTCTGGCTTTCCCGCTTGCTCACTTGTCTGGTTCGCTTTCTTATCTGGCTCACTCTCATATCTGGCTTGCTCGCTTGCTCTCATATCTGGCTCGCTCGCTTGCTCTCTTGTCTGGCTCGCTCTCTTATCTGGCTCGCTCGCATATCTGGCTCGCTTGCTCTCATATCTGGCTCGCTCGATTGCTCTCATGTCTGACTCGCTCGATCTCATATCTGGCTTTCTCACTTGCTCTCTTGTCTGGTTTGCTCTCTTATCTGGCTCGCTCTCATATCTGGCTTGCTCACTTGCTCTCATATCTGGCTCGCTCGCTTGCTCTCTTGTCTGGCTCGCTCTTTTATCTGGCTCACTCGCATATCTGGCTCGCTCGCTCTCACATCTGGCTGGCTCACTTGCTCTCATATCTGGCTCGCTCGCTCTCATATCTGGCTCGCTCGCTCTCTTGTCTGGTTCGCTCTCTTATCTGTCTCGCTCTCATATCTGGCTTGCTCGCTTGCTCTCATATCTGGCTCGCTCGCTTGCTCTCAAATCTGGCTCGCTCGCTTGCTCTCATATCTGGCTAGCTTGCTTGCTCTCTTGTCTTGCTCGCTCTCTTATCTGGCTCTCTCGCTCTCATATCTGGCTGGCTTGCTCTCATATCTGGCTCGCTTGCTTGCTCTCATATCTGGCTCGCTCGCTCTCATGTCTGGCTCGCTCGCTCTCATGTCTGGCTCGCTCTCATATGTGGATCGCTCGCTTGCTTAATTGTCTGTCTCGCTCTCTTCTCTGCCTCGCTCTCTCTCACATCTGGTTTGCTCGCTTGCTCTCATATCTGGCTCGCTCGCTGCTCTCTTGTCTGGCTCGCTCTCTTATCTGGCTCGCTCGCATATCTTGCTCGCTCACTCTCACATCTGGTTCGCTCGCTTGCTCTTATATCTGGCTCGCTCGCTTGCTCTCTTGTCTGGCTCGCTCTCTTATCTGGCTTGCTCGCTAGCATATCTGGCTCGCTCGCTTGCTCTCTTGTCTGGCTTGCTCTCTTATCTGTCTCGCTCTCAGTTCTGGCTCGCTCGCTTGCTCTCATATCTGGCTCGCTCGCTTGCTCTCTTGTCTGGCTCGCTCTCTTATCTGGCTTGCTCGCTAGCATATCTGGCTCGCTCGCTTGCTCTCTTGTCTGGCTTGCTCTCTTATCTGGCTCGCTGGCTCTCTTATCTGGCTCGGTCGCTTGCTCTCATGTCTGGCTCGCTCACTCTCATATCTGGCTTTCTCGCTTGCTCTCTTGTCTGGTTCGCTCTCTTATCTGGCTCACTCTCATATCTGGCTTGCTCGCTTGCTCTCATATCTGGCTCGCTCGCTTGCTCTCTTGTCTGGCTCGCTCGCATATCTGGCTCGCTCGCTCTCACATTTGGCTGGCTTGCTTGCTCTCATATCTGGCTCGCCCGCTTGCTCTCATATCTGGCTCGCTCTCACATCTGGTTCGCTCTCTTATCTGGCTTGCTCGCTTGCTTTCTTGTCTGGCTCGCTCACATATCTGGCTCGCTCGCTCTCACATCTGGCTGGCTCGCTTGCTCTCATATCTGACTCGCTCGCTCTCATATCTGGCTCGCTCGCTTGCTCTCTTGTATGCCTCGCTCTCTTATCTGGCTCGATCGCTCTCATATCTGGCTGGCTCGCTTGCTCTCATATCTGGCTCGCTCGCTTACTCTCTTGTCTGGCTCGCTCTCTTATCTGGCTTGCTCGCTAGAATATCTGGCTCGCACGCTTGCTCTCTTGTCTGGCTTGCTCTCTTATTTGGCTTGCTCGCTCTCACATCTGGCTCGCTCGCTTGCTCTCAAATCTGGCTTGATCGCTTGCTCTCTCGTCTGGCTCGCTCTCTTATCTGGCTTGCTCGCTAGCATATCTGGCTCGCTCGCTTGCTCTCTTGTATGGCTTGCTCTCTTCTCTGGCTCGCTCGCTCTCATATCTGGCTCGCTCGCTTGCTCTCATGTCTGGCTCGCTCGCTCTCATATCTGGCTTTCTCGCTTGCTCTCTTGTCTGGTTCGCTCTCTTATCTGGCTCGCTCTCATATCTGGCTTGCTCGCTTGCTCTCATATCTGGCTCGTTCGCTTGCTCTCTTGTCTGGCTCGCTTTCTTATCTGGCTCGCTCGCATATCTGGCTCACTCGCTCTCACATCTGGCTGGCTCGCTTGCTCTCATATCTGGCTCGCTCGCTTGCTCTCATATCTGGCTCGCTCGCTTGCTCTCTTGTCTGGCTCGCTCTCTTATCTGGCTCGCTCGCTCGCATATCTGGCTCGCTCTCATGTCTGGCTCGCTCGCTCTCATATCTGGCTTGCTCGCTTGCTCTCATATCTGGCTCGCTCGCTTGCTCTCATATCTGGCTTGCTCGCTTGCTTTCTTGTCTGGCTCGCTCTCTTATCTGGCTCGCTCGCTCTCTTATCTGGCTCGCTCGCTTGCTCTCATGTCTGGCTCACTCGCTCTCATATCTGGCTCGCTCGCTTGCTCTCATGTCAGGCTCGCTCGCTCTCATATCTGGCTTTCTCGCTTGCTCTCTTGTCTGGTTCGCTCTCTTATCTGGCTCGCTATCATATCTGGCTCGCTCGCTTGCTCTCTTGTCTTGCTCGCTCTCTTTTCTGGCTCGATCGCTCTCATATCTGGCTGGCTCGCTTGCTCTCATATCTGGCTCGCTCGCTTGCTCTCTTGTCTGGCTCGCTCTCTTATCTGGCTTGCTCGCTAGAATATCTGGCTCGCACCCTTGCTCTCTTGTCTGGCTTGCTCTCTTATCTGGCTTGCTCGCTCTCACATCTGGCTGGCTCGCTTGCTCTCATTTCTGGCTGGCTCGCTTGCACTCATTTCTGGCTCGCTCGCTTGCTCTCATATCTGGCTCGCTAGCTTGCTCTCATATCTGGCTCGCTCGCTTGCTCTCTTGTCTTGCTCGCTCTCTTATCTGGCTCGCTCGCTCTCATATCTGGCTGGCTCGCTTGCTCTCATATCTGGCTCGTTTGCTCTCATATCTGGCTCGCTCGCTCTCATGTCTTGCTCGCTCTCATATCTGGATCGCTCGCTTGCTCTCATATCTGGCTTGCTCGCTTGCTTAATTGTCTGTCTCGCTCTCTTATCTGCCTCGCTCTCTCTCACATCTGGCTTGCTCGCTTGCTCTCATATCTGGCTCGCTCGCTGCTCTCTTGTCTGGCTCGCTCTCTTATCTGGCTCGCTCGCATATCTTGCTCGCTCGCTCTCTCATCTGGCTCGCTTGCTCTCATATCTGGCTTGCTCGCTTGCTCTCTTGTCTGGCTCGCTCTCTTATCTGGCTTGCTCGCTAGCATATCTGGCTCTCTCACTTGCTCTCTTGTCTGGCTTGCTCTCTTATCTGGCTCGCTCGCTCTCATATCTGACTTTCTCGCTTGCTCTCTTGTCTGGTTCGCTCTCTTATCTGGCTCGCTCTCACATCTGGCTTGCTCGCTTGCTCTCATATCTGGCTCGCTCGCTTGCTCTCTTGTCTGGCTTGCTCTCTTATCTGGCTTGCTGGCTCTCTTATCTGGCTCGCTCGCTTGCTCTCATGTCTGGCTCGCTCACTCTCATATCTGGCTTTCTCGCTTGCTCTCTTGTCTGGTTCGCTCTCTTATCTGGCTTGCTCTCATATCTGGCTTGCTCGCTTGCTCTCATATCTGGCTCGCTGGCTTGCTCTCTTGTCTGGCTCGCTCGCATATCTGGCTCGCTCGCTCTCACATCTGGCTGGCTTGCTTGCTCTAATATCTGGCTCGCTCGCTTGCTCTCATATCTGGCTCGCTCACTCTCACATCTGGTTCGCTCTCTTATCTGGCTCGCTGGCATATCTGGCTCGCTCGCTCTCACATCTAGCTTGCTCGCTTGCTCTCATATCTGGCTCGCTCGCTTGCTCTCTTGTCTGGCTCGCTCTCTTATCTGGCTAGCTCTCATATCTGGCTGGCTCACTTGCTCTCATTTCTGGCTCGCTCGCTTGCTCTCATATCTGGCTCGCTCGCTTGCTCTCATATCTGGCTCTCTTGCTTGCTCTCTTGTCTGGCTCGCTCGCATATCTGGCTCGCTCGCTTGCTCTCATATCTGGCTCGCTCGCTTGCTCTCTTGTCTGGCTCGCTCTCTTATCTGGCTTGCTCGCTAGAATATCTGGCTCGCACGCTTGCTCTCTTGTCTGGCTTGCTCTCTTATCTGGCTCGCTCGCTCTCATATCTGGCTCGCTCGCTTGCTCTCATGTCTGGCTCGCTCGCTCTCATATCTGGCTTTCTCGCTTGCTCTCTTGTCTGGCTCGCTCTCTTATCTGGCTCGCTCGCATATCTGGCTAGCTCGCTTGCTCTCTTGTCTTGCTCGCTCTCTTATCTGGCTCGCTCGCTCTCATATTTGGCTGGCTCGCTTGCTCTTATATCTGGCTCGCTCGCTTGCTCTCATATCTGGCTCGCTCGCTCTCATGTCTGGCTCGCTCTCATATCTGGATTGCTCGCTTGCTCTCATATCTGGCTCGCTCGCTTGCTTAATTGTCTGGCTCGCTCTCTTATCTGCCTCGCTCTCTCTCACATCTGGCTTGCTCGCTTGCTCTCATTTCTGGCTCGCTCGCTTGCTCTCATGTCTGGCTCGCTCGCTCTCTATCTGGCTTTCTCGCTTGCTCTCTTGTCTGGCTCGCTCTCTTATCTGGCTCGCTCGCATATCTGGCTAGCTCGCTTGCTCTCTTGTCTTGCTCGCTCTCTTATCTGGCTCGCTCGCTCTCATATCTGGCTGGCTCGCTTGCTCTCATATCTGGCTCGCTCGCTTGCTTTCATATCTGGCTCGCTCGCTCTCATGTCTGGCTCGCTCTCATTTCTGGATTGCTCGCTTGCTCTCATATCTGGCTCGCTCGCTTGCTTAATTGTCTGTCTCGCTCTCTTATCTGCCTCGCTCTCTCTCACATCTGGCTTGCTCTCATATCTGGCTCGCTCGCTTGCTCTCTTGTCTGGCTCGCTCTCTTATCTGGCTTGCTCGCTCTCATATCTGGCTGGCTCGCTTGCTCTCATATCTCGGTCGCTCGCTTGCTCTCTTGGCTTGCTCGCTCTCTTATTTGGCTCGCTCGCTCTCATATCTGGCTGGCTCGCTTGCTCTCATATCTGGCTCGCTTACTTGCTCTCTTGTCTGGCTCGCTCTCATATCTGGCTAGCTCGCTTGCTCTCTTGTCTTGCTCGCTCTCTTATCTGGCTCGCTCGCTCTCATATCTGGCTGGCTCGCTTGCTCTCATATCTGGCTCGCTCGCTTGCTCTCATATCTGGCTCGCTCGCTCTCATGTCTGGCTCGCTCTCATATCTGGCTCGCTCGCTTGCTTAATTGTCTGGCTCGCTCTCTTATCTGCCTCGCTCTCTCTCACATCTGGCTTGCTCGCTTGCTCTCATATCTGGCTCGCTCGCTTGCTCTCTTGTCTGGCTGGCTCTCTTATCTGGCTTGCTCGCTAGCATATCTGGCTCGCTCGCTTGCTCTCTTGTCTGGCTTGCTCTCTTATTTGTCTCGCTCTCACATCTGGCTCGCTTGCTTGCTCTGTATCTGGCTCGCTCGCTTGCTCTCCTGTCTGGCTCGCTCTCTTATCTGGCTTGCTCCTAGCATTTCTGTCTCGCTTGCTCTCTTGTCTGGCTTGCTCTCTTATCTGGCTCGCTCGCTCTCATATCTGGCTCGCTCACTTGCTCTCATGTCTGTCTCGCTTGCTCTCATATCTGGCTTTCTTGCATGCTCTTTTGTCTGGTTCGCTCTCTTATCTGGCTCACTCTCATATCTGGCTTGCTCGCTTGCTCTCATATTTGGCTCGCTCGCTCTCATATCTAGCTCGCTCGCTTGCTCTCATGTCTGGCTCGCTCGCTCTCATATCTGGCTTGCTCGCTTGCTCTCATATCTGGCTCGCTCGCTTGCTCTCTTGTCTGGCTCGCTCTCTTATCTGGCTCGCTCGCATATCTGAATCGCTCGCTCTCACATCTGGCTGGCTCGCTTGCTCTCATATCTGGCTCGCTCGCTCTCTTATCTGTCTCGCTTTCATATCTGGCTTGCTCGCTTGCTCCCATATCTGGCTTACTCGCTTGCTCTCAAATCTGGCTCGCTCGATTGCTCTCATATCTGGCTAGCTCGCTTGCTCTCTTGTCTTGCTCGCTCTCTTATCTGGCTTGCTCGCTCTCATATCTGGCTGGCTCGCTTGCTCTCATATCTGGCTCGCTCGCTTGCTCTCATATCTGGCTCGCTCGCTCTCATGTCTAGCTTGCTCTCATATCTGGATCGCTCGCTTGCTCTCATATCTGGCTCGCTCGCTTGCTTAGATGTCTGTCTCGCTCTCTTATCTGCCTCACTTTCTCTCACATCTGGCTTGCTCGCTTGCTCTTATATCTGGCTTGCTCGCTGCTCTCTTGTCTGGCTCGCTCTCTTATCTGGCTCGCTCGCATATCTTGCTTGCTCGCTGTCATATCTGGCTCGGTCGCTTGCTCTCATATCTGGCTCGCTCACTTGTTCTTTTGTCTGGCTCGCTCTCTTATCTGGCTTGCTCGCTAGCATATCTGGCTCGCTCGCTTGCTCTCTTGTCTGGCTTTCTCTCTTATCTGTCTCGCTCTCACATCTGGCTCGCTCGCTTGCTCTATATCTGGCTCGCTCGCTTGCTCTCTTGTCTGGCTTGCTCTCTTATCTGGCTTGCTCGCTAGCATATCTGGCTCGCTCGCTTGCTCTCTTGTCTGGCTTGCTCTCTTATCTGGCTCGCTCGCTCTCATATCTGGCTCGCTCACTTGCTCTCATGTCTGGCTCGCTCGCTCTCATTTCTGGCTTTCCCGCTTGCTCACTTGTCTGGTTCGCTTTCTTATCTGGCTCACTCTCATATCTGGCTTGCTCGCTTGCTCTCATATCTGGCTCGCTCGCTTGCTCTCTTGTCTGGCTCGCTCTCTTATCTGGCTCGCTCGCATATCTGGCTCGCTTGCTCTCATATCTGGCTCGCTCGATTGCTCTCATGTCTGACTCGCTCGATCTCATATCTGGCTTTCTCACTTGCTCTCTTGTCTGGTTTGCTCTCTTATCTGGCTCGCTCTCATATCTGGCTTGCTCACTTGCTCTCATATCTGGCTCGCTCGCTTGCTCTCTTGTCTGGCTCGCTCTTTTATCTGGCTCACTCGCATATCTGGCTCGCTCGCTCTCACATCTGGCTGGCTCACTTGCTCTCATATCTGGCTCGCTCGCTCTCATATCTGGCTCGCTCGCTCTCTTGTCTGGTTCGCTCTCTTATCTGTCTCGCTCTCATATCTGGCTTGCTCGCTTGCTCTCATATCTGGCTCGCTCGCTTGCTCTCAAATCTGGCTCGCTCGCTTGCTCTCATATCTGGCTAGCTTGCTTGCTCTCTTGTCTTGCTCGCTCTCTTATCTGGCTCTCTCGCTCTCATATCTGGCTGGCTTGCTCTCATATCTGGCTCGCTTGCTTGCTCTCATATCTGGCTCGCTCGCTCTCATGTCTGGCTCGCTCGCTCTCATGTCTGGCTCGCTCTCATATGTGGATCGCTCGCTTGCTTAATTGTCTGTCTCGCTCTCTTATCTGCCTCGCTCTCTCTCACATCTGGTTTGCTCGCTTGCTCTCATATCTGGCTCGCTCGCTGCTCTCTTGTCTGGCTCGCTCTCTTATCTGGCTCGCTCGCATATCTTGCTCGCTCACTCTCACATCTGGTTCGCTCGCTTGCTCTTATATCTGGCTCGCTCGCTTGCTCTCTTGTCTGGCTCGCTCTCTTATCTGGCTTGCTCGCTAGCATATCTGGCTCGCTCGCTTGCTCTCTTGTCTGGCTTGCTCTCTTATCTGTCTCGCTCTCACATCTGGCTCGCTCGCTTGCTCTCATATCTGGCTCGCTCGCTTGCTCTCTTGTCTGGCTCGCTCTCTTATCTGGCTTGCTCGCTAGCATATCTGGCTCGCTCGCTTGCTCTCTTGTCTGGCTTGCTCTCTTATCTGGCTCGCTGGCTCTCTTATCTGGCTCGGTCGCTTGCTCTCATGTCTGGCTCGCTCACTCTCATATCTGGCTTTCTCGCTTGCTCTCTTGTCTGGTTCACTCTCTTATCTGGCTCACTCTCATATCTGGCTTGCTCGCTTGCTCTCATATCTGGCTCGCTCGCTTGCTCTCTTGTCTGGCTCGCTCGCATATCTGGCTCGCTCGCTCTCACATCTGGCTGGCTTGCTTGCTCTCATATCTGGCTCGCCCGCTTGCTCTCATATCTGGCTCGCTCGCTCGCTCTCACATCTGGTTCGCTCTCTTATCTGGCTCGCTCGCTTGCTTTCTTGTCTGGCTCGCTCACATATCTGGCTCGCTCGCTCTCACATCTGGCTGGCTCGCTTGCTCTCATATCTGGCTCGCTCGCTCTCATATCTGGCTCGCTCGCTTGCTCTTTTGTCTTGCTCGCTGTCTTATCTGGCTCGATCGCTCTCATATCTGGCTGGCTCGCTTGCTCTCATATCTGGCTCGCTCGCTTGCTCTCTTGTCTGGCTCGCTCTCTTATCTGGCTTGCTCGCTAGAATATCTGGCTCGCACGCTTGCTCTCTTGTCTGGCTTGCTCTCTTATCTGGCTTGCTCGCTCTCACATCTGGCTCGCTCGCTTGCTCTCAAATCTGGCTTGATCGCTTGCTCTCTCGTCTGGCTCGCTCTCTTATCTGGCTTGCTCGCTAGCATATCTGGCTCGCTCGCTTGCTCTCTTGTATGGCTTGCTCTCTTCTCTGGCTCGCTCGCTCTCATATCTGGCTCGCTCGCTTGCTCTCATGTCTGGCTCGCTCGCTCTCATATCTGGCTTTCTCGCTTGCTCTCTTGTCTGGTTCGCTCTCTTATCTGGCTCGCTCTCACATCTGGCTGGCTCGCTTGCTCTCATATCTGGCTCGCTCGCTTGCTCTCATATCTGGCTCGCTCGCTTGCTCTCTTGTCTGGCTCGCTCTCTTATCTGGCTCGCTCGCTCGCATATCTGGCTCGCTCTCATGTCTGGCTCGCTCGCTCTCATATCTGGCTTGCTCGCTTGCTCTCATATCTGGCTCGCTCGCTTGCTCTCATATCTGGCTTGCTCGCTTGCTTTCTTGTCTGGCTCGCTCTCTTATCTGGCTCGCTCGCTCTCATATCTGGCTCGCTCGCTTGCTCTCATGTCTGGCTCGCTCGCTCTCATATCTGGCTCGCTCGCTTGCTCTCATGTCAGGCTCGCTCGCTCTCATATCTGGCTTTCTCGCTTGCTCTCTTGTCTGGTTCGCTCTCTTATCTGGCTCGCTATCATATCTGGCTTGCTCGCTTGCTCTCATATCTGGCTCGCTCGCTTGCTCTCTTGTCTGGCTCGCTCTCTTGTCTGGCTCGCTCGCTCTCATATCTGGCTCGCTCGCTCGCTCCCATATCTGGCTTTCTCGCTTGCTCTCTTGTCTGGTTCGCTCTCTTATCTGTCTCGCTCTCATATTTGGATTACTCGCTTGCTCTCATATCTGGCTCGCTCACTTGCACTCATATCTGGCTCGCTCGCTTGCTCTCTTGTCTGGCTCACTCTCTTATCTGGCTCACTCGCATATCTGGCTCGCTCGCTCTTAAATCTGGCTCGCTCGCTTGCTCTCATATCTGGCTAGATCGCTTGCTCTCTTGTCTTGCTCGCTCTCATATCTGGCTAGCTCGCTTGCTCTCATGTCAGGCTCGCTCGCTCTCATATCTGGCTTTCTCACTTGCTCTCTTGTCTGGTTCGCTCTCTTATCTGGTTTGCTATCATATCTGGCTTGCTCGCTTGCTCTCATATCTGGCTCACTCGCTTGCTCTCTTGTCTGGCTCGCTCTCTTATATGGCTCGCTCGCATATCTGGCTCGCTCGCTTGCTCTCATATCTGGCTAGCTCGCTTGCTCTCTTGTCTTGCTCGTTCTATTATCTGGCTCGCTCGCTCTCATATCTGGCTGGCTCGCTTGCTCTCATATCTGGCTCACTCGCTTGCTCTCATATCTGGCTCGCTCGCTCTCATGTCTGGCTCGCTCTCATATCTGGATCGCTCGCTTGCTCTCATATCTGGCTCGCTCGCTTTCTTAATTGTCTGGCTCGCTCTCTTATCTGCCTCGCTCTCTCTCACATCTGGCTTGCTCGCTTGCTCTCATATCTGGCTCGCTCGCTGCTCTCTTGTCTGGCTCGCTCTCTTATCTGGCTCGCTTGCATATCTTGCTCGCTCGCTCTCTCATCTGGCTCGCTTGCTCTCATATCTGGCTCGCTCGCTTGCTCTCTTGTCTTGCTTGCTCCCTTATCTGGCTTGCTCGCTATCATATCTGGCTCGCTCGCTTGCTCTCTTGTCTGACTTGCTCTCTTATCTGTCTCGCTCTCACATCTGGCTCGCTCGCTTGCTCTCATATCTGGCTCGCTCGCTTGCTCTCTTGTCTGGCTCGCTCTCTTATCTGGCTTGCTTGCTAGCATATCTGGCTCGCTCGCTTGTTCTCTTATTTGTCTCGCTCGCTCTCATATCTGGCTAGCTCGCTTGCTCTCTTGTCTTGCTCGCTCTCATATCTGGCTAGCTCGCTTGCTCTCATGTCAGGCTCGCTCGCTCTCATATCTGGCTTTCTCACTTGCTCTCTTGTCTGGTTCGCTCTCTTGTCTGGCTCGCTATCATATCTGGCTTGCTCGCTTGCTCTCATATCTGGCTCGCTCGCTTGCTCTCTTGTCTGGCTCGCTCTCTTATCTGGCTCGCTCGCTCTCATATCTGGCTCGCTCGCTCACTCTCATATCTGGCTTTCTCGCTTGCTCTCTTGTCTGGTCCGCTCTCTTATCTGTCTCGCTCTCATATCTGGATTGCTCGCTTGCTCTCATATCTGGCTCGCTCGCTTGCACTCATATCTGGCTCGCTCGCTTGCTCTCTTGTCTGGCTCGCTCTCTTATCTGGCTCACTCGCATATCTGGCTCGCTTGCTCTTAAATCTGGCTCGCTCGCTTGCTCTCATATCTGGCTAGCTCGCTTGCTCTCTTGTCTTGCTCGTTCTCATATCTGGCTAGCTCGCTTGCTCTCTTGTCTTGCTCGCTCTCATATCTGGCTAGCTCGCTTGCTCTCTTGTCTTGCTCGTTCTCTTATCTGGCTCGCTCGCTCTCATATCTGGCTGGCTCGCTTGCTCTCATATCTGGCTGGCTCGCTTGCTCTCATATCTGGCTCGCTCGCTCTCATGTCTGGCTCGCTCTCATATCTGAATCGCTCGCTTGCTCTCATATCTGGCTCGCTCGCTTGCTTAATTGTCTGGCTCGCTCTCTTATCTGCCTCGCTCTCTCTCACATCTGGCTTGCTCGCTTGCTCTCATATCTGGCTCGCTCGCTGCTCTCTTGTCTGGCTCGCTCTCTTATCTGGCTCGCTCGCATAACTGGCTCGCTCGCTCTCTCATCTGGCTCGCTTGCTCTCATATCTGGCTCGCTCGCTTACTCTCTTGTCTGGCCCGCTCCCTTATCTGGCTTGCTCGCTATCATATCTGGCTCGCTCGCTTGCTCTCTTGTCTGACTTGCTCTCTTATCTGTCTCGCTCTCACATCTGGCTCGCTCGCTTGCTCTCATATCTGGCTCACTCGCTTGCTCTCTTGTCTGGCTCGCTCTCTTATCTGGCTTGCTCGCTAGCATATCTGGCTCGCTCGCTTGTTCTCTTATCTGTCTCGCTCGCTCTCATGTCTGGCTCGCTCGCTTGCTCTCATGTCTGGCTCGCTCTCATATCTGGCTCCCTCGCTTGCTATCATGTCTGGCTCGTTCGCTCTCATATCTGGATTTCTCACTTGCTCTCTTGTCTGGTTCGCTCTCTTATCTGGCTCGCTCTCATATCTGGCTTGCTCGCTTGCTCTCATATCTGGCTCGCTCGCTTGCTCTCTTGTCTGGCTCGCTCTCTTATCTGGCTCGCTCACATATCTGGCTCGATCGCTCTCACATCTGGCTGGCTCGTTTGCTCTCATATCTGGCTCACTCGCTTGCTCTCATATCTGGCTCGCTCGCTCTTATATCTGGCTCGCTCACTTGCTCTCATGTCTGGCTCACTCGCTCTCATTTTTGGCTTTCCCGCTTGCTCTCTTGTCTGGTTCGCTGTTTTATCTGGCTCACTCTCATATCTGGCTAGCTCGCTTGCTCTCATATCTGGCTCGCTCGCTTGCTCTCTTGTCTGGCTCGCTCTCTTATCTGGCTCGCTCGCATATCTGGCTCGCTTGCTCTCATATCTGGCTCGCTCGATTGCTCTCATGTCTGACTCGCTCGATCTCATATCTGGTTCGCTCGCTTGCTCCCTTGTCTGGCTCGCTCTCTTATCTGGCTTGATCGCTAGCATATCTGGCTCGCTAGCTTGCTCTCTTGTCTGGTTCGCTCTCTTATCTGTCTCGCTTTCATATCTGGCTTGCTCGCTTGCTCTCATATCTGGCTTACTCGCTTGCTCTCAAGTCTGGCTCGCTCGATTGCTCTCATATCTGGCTAGCTCGCTTGCTCTCTTGTCTTGCTCGCTCTCTTATCTGGCTCGCTCGCTCTCATATCTGGCTGGCGCGCTTGCTCTCATATCTGGCTCGCTCGCTTGCTCTCATATCTGGCTCGCTCACTCTCATGTCTGGCTCGCTCTCATATCTGGATCGCTCGCTTGCTCTCATATCTGGCTCGCTCGCTTGCTTAATTGTCTGTCTCGCTCTCTTATCTGCCTCACTTTCTCTCACATCTAGCTTGCTCGCTTGCTCTTATATCTGGCTCGCTCGCTGCTCTCTTGTCTGGCTCGCTCTCTTATCTGGCTCGCTCGCATATCTTGCTTGCTCGCTCTCATATCTTTCTCGCTCACTTGCTCTCATATCTGGCTCGCTCACTTGCTCTTTTGTCTGGCTCGCTCTCTTATCTGGCTTGCTCGCTAGCATATCTGGCTCGCTCGCTTGCTCTCTTGTCTGGCTTTCTCTCTTATCTGTCTCGCTCTCACATCTGGCTCGCTCGATTGCTCTATATCTGGCTCGCTCGCTTGCTCTCTTGTCTTGCTTGCTCTCTTATCTGGCTTGCTCGCTAGCATATCTGGCTCGCTCGCTTGCTCTCTTGTCTGGCTTGCTCTCTTATCTGGCTCGCTCGCTCTCATATCTGGCTCGCTCACTTGCTCTCATGTCTGGCTCACTCGCTCTCATTTCTGGCTTTCCCGCTTGCTCTCTTGTCTGGTTCGCTGTCTTATCTGGCTCACTCTCATATCTGGCTTGCTCGCTTGCTCTCATATCTGGCTCGCTCGCTTGCTCTCTTGTCTGGCTCGCTCTCTTATCTGGCTCGCTCGCATATCTGGCTCGCTTGCTCTCATATCTGGCTCGCTTGATTGCTCTCATGTCTGACTCGCTCGATCTCATATCTGGCTTTCTCACTTGCTCTCTTGTCTGGTTTGCTCTCTTATCTGGCTCGCTCTCATATCTGGCTTGCTCACTTGCTCTCATATCTGGCTCGCTCGCTTGCTCTCTTGTCTGGCTCGCTCTCTTATCTGGCTCACTCGCATATCTGGCTCGCTCGCTCTCACATCTGGCTGGCTCACTTGCTCTCATATCTGGCTCGCTCGCTCTCATATCTGGCTCGCTCTCTTGTCTGGTTCGCTCTCTTATCTGTCTCGCTCTCATATCTGGCTTGCTCGCTTGCTCTCATATCTGGCTCGCTCGCTTGCTCTCATATCTGGCTAGCTTGCTTGCTCTCTTGTCTTGCTCGCTCTCTTATCTGGCTCTCTCGCTCTCATATCTGGCTGGCTTGCTTGCTCTCATATCTGGCTCGCTTGCTTGCTCTCATATCTGGCTCGCTCGCTCTCATGTCTGGCTCGCCCGCTCTCATGTCTGGCTCGCTCTCATATGTGGATCGCTCGCTTGCTCTCATATCTGGCTCGCTCGCTTGCTTAATTGTCTGGCTCGCTCTCTTATCTGCCTCGCTCTCTCTCACATCTGGCTTGCTCGCTTGCTCTCATATCTGGCTCGCT
Organism: Hyla sarda; assembly: GCF_029499605.1. Taxonomy (NCBI): domain Eukaryota; kingdom Metazoa; phylum Chordata; class Amphibia; order Anura; family Hylidae; genus Hyla; species Hyla sarda. The sequence continues at coordinate 197,171 of NW_026610425.1, read as the reverse complement.
CGCTTGCTCTCTTGTCTGGCTTGCTCTCTTATCTGGTTTGCTCGCATATCTGGCTCGCTCGCTCTCACATCTGGCTGGCTTGCTTGCTCTCATATCTGGCTCGCTCGCTTGCTCTCATATCTGGCTCGCTCGCTCTCATGTCTGGCTCGCTCTCATATCTGGATCGCTCGCTTGCTCTCATATCTGGCTCGCTCGCTTGCTTAATTGTCTGGCTCGCTCTCTTATCTGCCTCGCTCTCTCTCACATCTGGCTTGCTCGATTGCTCTCATATCTGGCTCGCTCGCTTGCTCTCTTGTCTGGGTCGCTCTCTTATCTGGCTTGCGCTTATATCTGGCTTGCTAGCTTGCTCTCATATTTGGCTCGCTCGCTCTCATATCTGGCTCGCTCGCTTGCTCTCATGTCTAGCTCGCTCGCTCTCATATCTGGCTTGCTCGCTTGCTCTCACATCTGGCTCGCTCGCTTGCTCTCTTGTCTGGCTCGCTCTCTTATCTGGCTCGCTCGCATATCTGGCTCGCTCGCTCTCACATCTGGCTGGCTCGCTTGCTCTCATATCTGGCTCGCTCTCATATCTGGCTCGCTCGCTCTCTTGTCTGGTTCGCTCTCTTATCTGTCTCGCTTTCATATCTGGCTTGCTCGCTTGCTCTCATATCTGGCTTACTCGCTTGCTCTCAAGTCTGGCTCGCTCGATTGCTCTCTTATCTGGCTCGCTCGCTCTCATATCTGGCTGGCGCGCTTGCTCTCATATCTGGCTCGCTCGCTTGCTCTCATATCTGGCTCGCTCACTCTCATGTCTGGCTCGCTCTCATATCTGGATCGCTCGCTTGCTCTCATATCTGGCTCGCTCGCTTGCTTAATTGTCTGTCTCGCTCTCTTATCTGCCTCACTTTCTCTCACATCTGGCTTGCTCGCTTGCTCTTATATCTTGCTCGCTCGCTGCTCTCTTGTCTGGCTCGCTCTCTTATCTGGCTCGCTCGCATATCTTGCTTGCTCGCTCTCATATCTGGCTCGCTCACTTTCTCTCATATCTGGCTCGCTCACTTGCTCTTTTGTCTGGCTCGCTCTCTTATCTGGCTTGCTCGCTAGCATATCTGGCTCGCTCGCTTGCTCTCTTGTCTGGCTTTCTCTCTTATCTGTCTCGCTCTCACATCTGGCTCGCTCGCTTGCTCTATATCTGGCTCGCTCGCTTGCTCTCTTGTCTTGCTTGCTCTCTTATCTGGCTTGCTCGCTAGCATATCTGGCTCGCTCGCTTGCTCTCTTGTCTGGCTTGCTCTCTTATCTGGCTCGCTCGCTCTCATATCTGGCTCGCTCACTTGCTCTCATGTCTGGCTCACTCACTCTCATTTCTGGCTTTCCCGCTTGCTCTCTTGTCTGGTTCGCTGTTTTATCTGGCTCACTCTCATATCTGGCTAGCTCGCTTGCTCTCATATCTGGCTCGATCACTTGCTCTCTTGTCTGGCTCGCTCTCTTATCTGGCTCGCTCGCATGTCTGGCTCGCTTGCTCTCATATCTGGCTCGCTCGATTGCTCTCATGTCTGACTCGCTCGATCTCATATCTGGTTCGCTCGCTTGCTCCCTTGTCTGGCTCGCTCTCTTATCTGGCTTGATCGCTAGCATATCTGGCTCGCTAGCTTGCTCTCTTGTCTGGTTCGCTCTCTTATCTGTCTCGCTTTCATATCTGGCTTGCTCGCTTGCTCTCATATCTGGCTTACTCGCTTGCTCTCAAGTCTGGCTCGCTCGATTGCTCTCATATCTGGCTAGCTCGCTTGCTCTCTTGTCTTGCTCGCTCTCTTATCTGGCTCGCTCGCTCTCATATCTGGCTGGCGCGCTTGCTCTCATATCTGGCTCGCTCGCTTGCTCTCATATCTGGCTCGCTCACTCTCATGTCTGGCTCGCTCTCATATCTGGATCGCTCGCTTGCTCTCATATCTGGCTCGCTCGCTTGCTTAATTGTCTGTCTCGCTCTTTTATCTGCCTCACTTTCTCTCACATCTAGCTTGCTCGCTTGCTCTTATATCTGGCTCGCTCGCTGCTCTCTTGTCTGGCTCGCTCTCTTATCTGGCTCGCTCGCATATCTTGCTTGCTCGCTCTCATATCTGGCTCGCTCACTTGCTCTCATATCTGGCTCGCTCACTTGCTCTTTTGTCTGACTCGCTCTCTTATCTGGCTTGCTCGCTAGCATTTCTGGCTCGCTCGCTTGCTCTCTTGTCTGGCTTTCTCTCTTATCTGTCTCGCTCTCACATCTGGCTCGCTCGATTGCTCTATATCTGGCTCGCTCGCTTGCTCTCTTGTCTTGCTTGCTCTCTTATCTGGCTTGCTCGCTAGCATATCTGGCTCGCTCGCTTGCTCTCTTGTCTGGCTTGCTCTCTTATCTGGCTCGCTCGCTCTCATATCTGGCTCGCTCACTTGCTCTCATGTCTGGCTCACTCGCTCTCATTTCTGGCTTTCCCGCTTGCTCTCTTGTCTGGTTCGCTGTCTTATCTGGCTCACTCTCATATCTGGCTTGCTCGCTTGCTCTCATATCTGGCTCGCTCGCTTGCTCTCTTGTCTGGCTCGCTCTCTTATCTGGCTCGCTCGCATATCTGGCTCGCTTGCTCTCATATCTGGCTCGCTTGATTGCTCTCATATCTGGCTCGCTCGCTCTCATATCTGGCTCGCTCTCTTGTCTGGTTCGCTCACTTGCTCTCATGTCTGGCTCACTCGCTCTCATTTCTGGCTTTCCCGCTTGCTCTCTTGTCTGGTTTGCTCTCTTATCTGGCTCGCTCTCATATCTGGCTTGCTCACTTGCTCTCATATCTGGCTCGCTCGCTTGCTCTCTTGTCTGGCTCGCTCTCTTATCTGGCTCACTCGCATATCTGGCTCGCTCGCTCTCACATCTGGCTGGCTCACTTGCTCTCATATCTGGCTCGCTCGCTCTCATATCTGGCTCGCTCTCTTGTCTGGTTCGCTCTCTTATCTGTCTCGCTCTCATATCTGGCTTGCTCGCTTGCTCTCATATCTGGCTCGCTCGCTTGCTCTCAAATCTGGCTCGCTCGCTTGCTCTCATATCTGGCTAGCTTGCTTGCTCTCTTGTCTTGCTCGCTCTCTTATCTGGCTCTCTCGCTCTCATATCTGGCTGGCTTGCTTGCTCTCATATCTGGCTTGCTTGCTTGCTCTCATATCTGGCTCGCTCGCTCTCATGTCTGGCTCGCTCGCTCTCATGTCTGGCTCGCTCTCATATGTGGATCGCTCGCTTGCTCTCATATCTGGCTCGCTCGCTTGCTTAATTGTCTGTCTCGCTCTCTTATCTGCCTCGCTCTCTCTCACATCTGATTTGATCGCTTGCTCTCATATCTGGCTCGCTCGCTGCTCTCTTGTATGGCTCGCTCTCTTATCTGGCTCGCTCGCATATCTTGCTCGCTCACTCTCACATCTGGTTCGCTCGCTTGCTCTTATATCTGGCTCGCTTGCTTGCTCTCTTGTCTGGCTCGCTCTCTTATCTGGCTTGCTCGCTAGCATATCTGGCTCGCTCGCTTGCTCTCTTGTCTGGCTTGCTCTCTTATCTGTCTCGCTCTCACATCTGGCTCGCTCGCTTGCTCTGTATCTGGCTCGCTCGCTTGCTCTCCTGTCTGGCTCGCTCTCTTATCTGGCTTGCTCGCTAGCATTTCTGGCTCGCTCGCTTGCTCTCTTGTCTGGCTTGCTCTCTTATCTGGCTCGCTCGCTCCCATATCTGGCTCGCTCACTTGCTCTCATGTCTGTCTCGCTCGCTCTCATATCTGGCTTTCTTTCTTGCTCATTTGTCTGGTTCGCTCTCTTATCTGGCTCACTCTCATATCTTGCTTGCTCGCTTGCTCTCATTTTTGGCTCGCTCGCTCTCATATCTGGCTCGCTCGCTTGCTCTCATGTCTGGCTCGCTCGCTCTCATATCTGGCTTGCTCGCTTGCTCTCACATCTGGCTCGCTCGCTTGCTCTCTTGTCTGGCTCGCTCTCTTATCTGGCTCGCTCGCATATCTGGCTCGCTCGCTCTCACATCTGGCTGGCTCGCTTGCTCTCATATCTGGCTCGCTCTCATATCTGGCTCGCTCGCTTGCTCTCTTGTCTGGTTCGCTCTCTTATCTGTCTCGCTTTCATATCTGGCTTGCTCGCTTGCTCTCATATCTGGCTTACTCGCTTGCTCTCAAGTCTGGCTCGCTCGATTGCTCTCCTATCTGGCTAGCTCGCTTGCTCTCTTGTCTTGCTCGCTCTCTTATCTGGCTCGCTCGCTCTCATATCTGGCTGGCGCGCTTGCTCTCATATCTGGCTCGCTCGCTTGCTCTCATATCTGGCTCGCTCACTCTCATGTCTGGCTCGCTCTCATATCTGGATCACTCGCTTGCTCTCATATCTGGCTCGCTCGCTTGCTTAATTGTCTGTCTCGCTCTCTTATCTGCCTCACTTTCTCTCACATCTGGCTTGCTCGCTTGCTCTTATATCTGGCTCGCTCGCTGCTCTCTTGTCTGACTCGCTCTCTTATCTGGCTCGCTCGCATATCTTGCTTGCTCGCTCTCATATCTGGCTCGCTCAAATGCTCTCATATCTGGCTCGCTCACTTGCTCTTTTGTCTGGCTCGCTCTCTTATCTGGCTTGCTCGCTAGCATATCTGGCTCGCTCGCTTGCTCTCTTGTCTGGCTTTCTCTCTTATCTGTCTCGCTCTCACATCTGGCTCGCTCGCTTGCTCTATATCTGGCTCGCTCGCTTGCTCTCTTGTCTTGCTTGCTCTCTTATCTGGCTTGCTCGCTAGCATATCTGGCTCGCTCGCTTGCTCTCTTGTCTGGCTTGCTCTCTTATCTGGCTCGCTCGCTCTCATATCTGGCTCGCTCACTTGCTCTCATGTCTGGCTCACTCGCTCTCTTTTCTGGCTTTCCCGCTTGCTCTCTTGTCTGGTTCGCTGTCTTATCTGGCTCACTCTCATATCTGGCTTGCTCGCTTGCTCTCTTATCTGGCTCGCTCGGTCTCATATCTGGCTCGCTCGCTTGCTCTCATGTCTGACTCACTTGCTCTCATATCTTGCTTTCTCGCTTGCTCTCTTGTCTGGCTCGCTCTCTTATCTGGCTCGCTCGCATATCTGGCTCGCTCGCTCTCACATCTGGCTGGCTCACTTGCTCTCATATCTGGCTCGCTCTCTTGTCTGGTTCGCTCTCTTATCTGTCTCGCTCTCATATCTGGCTTGCTCGCTTGCTCTCATATCTGGCTCGCTCGCTTGCTCTCAAATCTGGCTCACTCGCTTGCTCTCATATCTGGCTAGCTTGCTTGCTCTCTTGTCTTGCTCGCTCTCTTATCTGGCTCTCTCGCTCTCATATCTGGCTGGCTTGCTTGCTCTCATATCTGGCTCGCTTGCTTGCTCTCATATCTGGCTCGCTCGCTCTCATTTCTGGCTCACTCGCTCTCATGTCTGGCTCGCTCTCATATGCGGATCGCTCGCTTGCTTAATTGTCTGTCTCGCTCTCTTATCTGCCTCGCTCTCTCTCACATCTGATTTGCTCGCTTGCTCTCATATCTGGCTCGCTCGCTGCTCTCTTGTCTGGCTCGCTCTCTTATCTGGCTCGCTCGCATATCTTGCTCGCTCACTCTCACATCTGGTTCGCTCGCTTGCTCTTATATCTGGCTCGCTCGCTTGCTCTCTTGTCTGGCTCGCTCTCTTATCTGGCTTGCTCGCTAGCATATCTGGCACGCTCGCTTGCTCTCTTGTCTGGCTTGCTCTCTTATCTGTCTCGCTCTCACATCTGGCTCGCTCGCTTGCTCTCATATCTGGCTCGCTCGCTTGCTCTCTTGTCTGGCTCGCTCTCTTATCTGGCTTGCTCGCTAGCATATCTGGCTCGCTTGCTTGCTCTCTTGTCTGGCTTGCTCTCTTATCTGGCTCGCTGGCTCTCTTATCTGGCTCGCTCGCTTGCTCTCATGTCTGGCTCGCTCACTCTCATATCTGGCTTTCTCACTTGCTCTCTTGTCTGGTTCGCTCTCTTATCTGGCTCGCTCTCACTTCTTGCTTGCTCGCTTGCTCTCATATCTGGCTCGCTCGCTTGCTCTCTTGTCTGGCTCGCTCGCATATCTAGCTCGCTCGCTCTCACATCTGGCTGGCTTGCTTGCTCTCATATCTGGCTCGCTCGCTTGCTCTCATATCTGGCTCGCTCGCTCTCACATCTGGTTCGCTCTCTTATCTGGCTCGCTCGCTTGCTTTCTTGTCTGGCTCGCTCGCATATCTGGCTCGCTCGCTCTCACATCTGGCTGGCTCGCTTGCTCTCATATCTGGCTCGCTCGCTCTCATATCTGGCCCGCTCGCTTGCTCTCTTGTCTTGCTCGCTCTCTTATCTGGCTCGCTCGCTCTCATATCTGGCTGGCTCGCTTGCTCTCATATCTGGCTCGCTCGCTTGCTCTCTTGTCTGGCTCGCTCTCTTATCTGGCTTGCTCGCTAGAATATCTGGCTCGCACGCTTGCTCTCTTGTCTGGCTTGCTCTCTTATCTGGCTTGCTCGCTCTCACATCTGGCTGGCTCGCTTGCTCTCATTTCTGGCTGGCTCGCTTGCACTCATTTCTGGCTCGCTCGCTTGCTCTCATATCTGGCTCGTTAGCTTGCTCTCATATCTGGCTCGCTCGCTTGCTCTCTTGTCTTGCTCGCTCTCTTATCTGGCTCGCTCGCTCTCATATCTGGCTGGCTCGCTTGCTCTCATATCTGGCTCGTTTGCTCTCATATCTGGCTCGCTCGCTCTCATGTCTTGCTCGCTCTCATATCTGGATCGCTCGCTTGCTCTCATATCTGGCTTGCTCGCTTGCTTAATTGTCTGTCTCGCTCTCTTATCTGCCTCGCTCTCTCTCACATCTGGCTTGCTCGCTTGCTCTCATATCTGGCTCGCTCGCTGCTCTCTTGTCTGGCTCGCTCTCTTATCTGGCTCGCTCGCATATCTTGCTCGCTCGCTCTCTCATCTGGCTCGCTTGCTCTCATATCTGGCTTGCTCGCTTGCTCTCTTGTCTGGCTCGCTCTCTTATCTGGCTTGCTCGCTAGCATATCTGGCTCTCTCACTTGCTCTCTTGTCTGGCTTGCTCTCTTATCTGGCTCGCTCGCTCTCATATCTGACTTTCTCGCTTGCTCTCTTGTCTGGTTCGCTCTCTTATCTGGCTCGCTCTCACATCTGGCTTGCTCGCTTGCTCTCATATCTGGCTCGCTCGCTTGCTCTCTTGTCTGGCTTGCTCTCTTATCTGGCTTGCTGGCTCTCTTATCTGGCTCGCTCGCTTGCTCTCATGTCTGGCTCGCTCACTCTCATATCTGGCTTTCTCGCTTGCTCTCTTGTCTGGTTTGCTCTCTTATCTGGCTTGCTCTCATATCTGGCTTGCTCGCTTGCTCTCATATCTGGCTCGCTGGCTTGCTCTCTTGTCTGGCTCGCTCGCATATCTGGCTCGCTCGCTCTCACATCTGGCTGGCTTGCTTGCTCTAATATCTGGCTCGCTCGCTTGCTCTCATATCTGGCTCGCTCACTCTCACATCTGGTTCGCTCTCTTATCTGGCTCGCTGGCATATCTGGCTCGCTCGCTCTCACATCTAGCTTGCTCGCTTGCTCTCATATCTGGCTCGCTCGCTTGCTCTCTTGTCTGGCTCGCTCTCTTATCTGGCTAGCTCTCATATCTGGCTGGCTCACTTGCTCTAATTTCTGGCTCGCTCGCTTGCTCTCATATCTGGCTCGCTCGCTTGCTCTCATATCTGGCTCTCTTGCTTGCTCTCTTGTCTGGCTCGCTCGCATATCTGGCTCGCTCGCTTGCTCTCATATCTGGCTCGCTCGCTTGCTCTCTTGTCTGGCTCGCTCTCTTATCTGGCTTGCTCGCTAGAATATCTGGCTCGCACGCTTGCTCTCTTGTCTGGCTTGCTCTCTTATCTGGCTCGCTCGCTCTCATATCTGGCTCGCTCGCTTGCTCTCATGTCTGGCTCGCTCGCTCTCATATCTGGCTTTCTCGCTTGCTCTCTTGTCTGGCTCGCTCTCTTATCTGGCTGGCTCGCATATCTGGCTAGCTCGCTTGCTCTCTTGTCTTGCTCGCTCTCTTATCTGGCTCGCTCGCTCGCTCTCATATCTGGCTGGCTCGCTTGCTCTCATATCTGGCTCGCTCGCTTGCTCTCATATCTGGCTCGCTCGCTCTCATGTCTGGCTCGCTCTCATATCTGGATTGCTCGCTTGCTCTCATATCTGGCTCGCTCGCTTGCTTAATTGTCTGGCTCGCTCTCTTATCTGCCTCGCTCTCTCTCACATCTGGCTTGCTCGCTTGCTCTCATTTCTGGCTCGCTCGCTTGCTCTCATGTCTGGCTCGCTTGCTCTCATATCTGGCTTTCTCGCTTGCTCTCTTGTCTGGCTCGCTCTCTTATCTGGCTCGCTCGCATATCTGGCTAGCTCGCTTGCTCTCTTGTCTTGCTCGCTCTCTTATCTGGCTCGCTCGCTCTCATATCTGGCTGGCTCGCTTGCTCTCATATCTGGCTCGCTCGCTTGCTCTCATATCTGGCTCGCTCGCTCTCATGTCTGGCTCGCTCTCATTTCTGGATTGCTCGCTTGCTCTCATATCTGGCTCGCTTGCTTAATTGTCTGTCTCGCTCTCTTATCTGCCTCGCTCTCTCTCACATCTGGCTTGCTCTCATATCTGGCTCGCTCGCTTGCTCTCTTGTCTGGCTCGCTCTCTTATCTGGCTTGCTCGCTCTCATATCTGGCTGGCTCGCTTGCTCTCATATCTCGCTCGCTCGCTTGCTCTCTTGGCTTGCTCGCTCTCTTATTTGGCTCGCTCGCTCTCATATCTGGCTGGCTCGCTTGCTCTCATATCTGGCTCGCTTACTTGCTCTCTTGTCTGGCTCGCTCTCATATCTGGCTAGCTCGCTTGCTCTCTTGTCTTGCTCGCTCTCTTATCTGGCTCGCTCGCTCTCATATCTGGCTGGCTCGCTTGCTCTCATATCTGGCTCGCTCGCTTGCTCTCATATCTGGCTCGCTCGCTCTCATGTCTGGCTCGCTCTCATATCTGGATTGCTCGCTTGCTCTCATATCTGGCTCGCTCGCTTGCTTAATTGTCTGGCTCGCTCTCTTATCTGCCTCGCTCTCTCTCACATCTGGCTTGCTCGCTTGCTCTCATATCTGGCTCGCTCGCTTGCTCTCTTGTCTGGCTGGCTCTCTTATCTGGCTTGCTCGCTAGCATATCTGGCTCGCTCGCTTGCTCTCTTGTCTGGCTTGCTCTCTTATCTGTCTCGCTCTCACATCTGGCTCGCTTGCTTGCTCTGTATCTGGCTCGCTCGCTTGCTCTCCTGTCTGGCTCGCTCTCTTATCTGGCTTGCTCGCTAGCATTTCTGTCTCGCTTGCTCTCTTGTCTGGCTTGCTCTCTTATCTGGCTCGCTCGCTCTCATATCTGGCTCGCTCACTTGCTCTCATGTCTGTCTCGCTCGCTCTCATATCTGGCTTTCTTGCATGCTCTTTTGTCTGGTTCGCTCTCTTATCTGGCTCACTCTCATATCTGGCTTGCTCGCTTGCTCTCATATTTGGCTCGCTCGCTCTCATATCTAGCTCGCTCGCTTGCTCTCATGTCTGGCTCGCTCGCTCTCATATCTAGCTCGCTCGCTTGCTCTCATGTCTGGCTCGCTCGCTCTCATATCTGGCTTGCTCGCTTGCTCTCATATCTGGCTCGCTCGCTTGCTCTCTTGTCTGGCTCGCTCTCTTATCTGGCTCGCTCGCATATCTGAATCGCTCGCTCTCACATCTGGCTGGCTCGCTTGCTCTCATATCTGGCTCGCTCGCTCTCTTATCTGTCTCGCTTTCATATCTGGCTTGCTCGCTTGCTCCCATATCTGGCTTACTCGCTTGCTCTCAAATCTGGCTCGCTCGATTGCTCTCATATCTGGCTAGCTCGCTTGCTCTCTTGTCTTGCTCGCTCTCTTATCTGGCTTGCTCGCTCTCATATCTGGCTGGCTCGCTTGCTCTCATATCTGGCTCGCTCGCTTGCTCTCATATCTGGCTCGCTCGCTCTCATGTCTAGCTTGCTCTCATATCTGGATCGCTCGCTTGCTCTCATATCTGGCTCGCTCGCTTGCTTAGTTGTCTGTCTCGCTCTCTTATCTGCCTCACTTTCTCTCACATCTGGCTTGCTCGCTTGCTCTTATATCTGGCTTGCTCGCTGCTCTCTTGTCTGGCTCGCTCTCTTATCTGGCTCGCTCGCATATCTTGCTTGCTCGCTGTCATATCTGGCTCGCTCACTTGCTCTTTTGTCTGGCTCGCTCTCTTATCTGGCTTGCTCGCTAGCATATCTGGCTCGCTCGCTTGCTCTCTTGTCTGGCTTTCTCTCTTATCTGTCTCGCTCTCACATCTGGCTCGCTCGCTTGCTCTATATCTGGCTCGCTCGCTTGCTCTCTTGTCTGGCTTGCTCTCTTATCTGGCTTGCTCGCTAGCATATCTGGCTCGCTCGCTTGCTCTCTTGTCTGGCTTGCTCTCTTATCTGACTCGCTCGCTCTCATATCTGGCTCGCTCACTTGCTCTCATGTCTGGCTCGCTCGCTCTCATTTCTGGCTTTCCCGCTTGCTCTCTTGTCTGGTTCGCTGTTTTATCTGGCTCACTCTCATATCTGGCTTGCTCGCTTGCTCTCATATCTGGCTCGCTCGCTTGCTCTCTTGTCTGGCTCGCTCTCTTATCTGGCTCGCTCGCATATCTGGCTCGCTTGCTCTCATATCTGGCTCGCTCGATTGCTCTCATGTCTGACTCGCTCGATCTCATATCTGGCTTTCTCACTTGCTCTCTTGTCTGGTTTGCTCTCTTATCTGGCTCGCTCTCATATCTGGCTTGCTCACTTGCTCTCATATCTGGCTCGCTCGCTTGCTCTCTTGTCTGGCTCGCTCTTTTATCTGGCTCACTCGCATATCTGGCTCGCTCGCTCTCACATCTGGCTGGCTCACTTGCTCTCATATCTGGCTCGCTCGCTCTCATATCTGGCTCGCTCGCTCTCTTGTCTGGTTCGCTCTCTTATCTGTCTCGCTCTCATATCTGGCTTGCTCGCTTGCTCTCATATCTGGCTCGCTCGCTTGCTCTCAAATCTGGCTCGCTCGCTTGCTCTCATATCTGGCTAGCTTGCTTGCTCTCTTGTCTTGCTCGCTCTCTTATCTGGCTCTCTCGCTCTCATATCTGGCTGGCTTGCTCTCATATCTGGCTCGCTTGCTTGCTCTCATATCTGGCTCGCTCGCTCTCATGTCTGGCTCGCTCGCTCTCATGTCTGGCTCGCTCTCATATGTGGATCGCTCGCTTGCTTAATTGTCTGTCTCGCTCTCTTATCTGCCTCGCTCTCTCTCACATCTGGTTTGCTCGCTTGCTCTCATATCTGGCTCGCTCGCTGCTCTCTTGTCTGGCTCGCTCTCTTATCTGGCTCGCTCGCATATCTTGCTCGCTCACTCTCACATCTGGTTCGCTCGCTTGCTCTTATATCTGGCTCGCTCGCTTGCTCTCTTGTCTGGCTCGCTCTCTTATCTGGCTTGCTCGCTAGCATATCTGGCTCGCTCGCTTGCTCTCTTGTCTGGCTTGCTCTCTTATCTGTCTCGCTCTCACATCTGGCTCGCTCGCTTGCTCTCATATCTGGCTCGCTCGCTTGCTCTCTTGTCTGGCTCGCTCTCTTATCTTGCTTGCTCGCTAGCATATCTGGCTCGCTCGCTTGCTCTCTTGTCTGGCTTGCTCTCTTATCTGTCTCGCTCTCACATCTGGCTCGCTCGCTTGCTCTCATATCTGGCTCGCTCGCTTGCTCTCTTGTCTGGCTCGCTCTCTTATCTTGCTTGCTCGCTAGCATATCTGGCTCGCTCGCTTGCTCTCTTGTCTGGCTTGCTCTCTTATCTGGCTCGCTGGCTCTCTTATCTGGCTCGGTCGCTTGCTCTCATGTCTGGCTCGCTCACTCTCATATCTGGCTTGCTCGCTTGCTCTCATATCTGGCTCGCTCGCTTGCTCTCTTGTCTGGCTCGCTCTCTTATCTGGCTTGCTCGCTAGCATATCTGGCTCGCTCGCTTGCTCTCTTGTCTGGCTTGCTCTCTTATCTGGCTCGCTGGCTCTCTTATCTGGCTCGGTCGCTTGCTCTCATATCTGGCTCGCTCGCTTGCTCTCTTGTCTGGCTCGCTCGCATATCTGGCTCGCTCGCTCTCACATCTGGCTGGCTTGCTTGCTCTCATATCTGGCTCGCCCGCTTGCTCTCATATCTGGCTCGCTCGCTCGCTCTCACATCTGGTTCGCTCTCTTATCTGGCTCGCTCGCTTGCTTTATTGTCTGGCTCGCTCACATATCTGGCTCGCTCGCTCTCACATCTGGCTGGCTCGCTTGCTCTCATATCTGGCTCGCTCGCTCTCATATCTGGCTCGCTCGCTTGCTCTCTTGTCTTGCTCGCTCTCTTATCTGGCTCGATCGCTCTCATATCTGGCTGGCTCGCTTGCTCTCATATCTGGCTCGCTCGCTTACTCTCTTGTCTGGCTCGCTCTCTTATCTGGCTTGCTCGCTAGAATATCTGGCTCGCACGTTTGCTCTCTTGTCTGGCTTGCTCTCTTATCTGGCTTGCTCGCTCTCACATCTGGCTCGCTCGCTTGCTCTCAAATCTGGCTTGATCGCTTGCTCTCTCGTCTGGCTCGCTCTCTTATCTGGCTTGCTCGCTAGCATATCTGGCTCGCTCGCTTGCTCTCTTGTATGGCTTGCTCTCTTCTCTGGCTCGCTCGCTCTCATATCTGGCTCGCTCGCTTGCTCTCATGTCTGGCTCGCTCGCTCTCATATCTGGCTTTCTCGCTTGCTCTCTTGTCTGGTTCGCTCTCTTATCTGGCTCGCTCTCATATCTGGCTTGCTCGCTTGCTCTCATATCTGGCTCGTTCGCTTGCTCTCTTGTCTGGCTCGCTTTCTTATCTGGCTCGCTCGCATATCTGGCTCACTCGCTCTCACATCTGGCTGGCTCGCTTGCTCTCATATCTGGCTCGCTCGCTTGCTCTCATATCTGGCTCGCTCGCTTGCTCTCTTGTCTGGCTCGCTCTCTTATCTGGCTCGCTCGCTCGCATATCTGGCTCGCTCTCATGTCTGGCTCGCTCGCTCTCATATCTGGCTTGCTCGATTGCTCTCATATCTGGCTCGCTCGCTTGCTTTCTTGTCTGGCTCGCTCTCTTATCTGGCTCGCTCGCTCTCTTATCTGGCTCGCTCGCTCTCATATCTGGCTCGCTCGCTTGCTCTCATGTCTGGCTCGCTCGCTCTCATATCTGGCTCGCTCGCTTGCTCTCATGTCAGGCTCGCTCGCTCTCATATCTGGCTTTCTCGCTTGCTCTCTTGTCTGGTTCGCTCTCTTATCTGGCTCGCTATCATATCTGGCTTGCTCGCTTGCTCTCATATCTGGCTCGCTCGCTTGCTCTCTTGTCTGGCTCGCTCTCTTGTCTGGCTCGCTCGCTCTCATATCTGGCTCGCTCGCTCGCTCCCATATCTGGCTTTCTCGCTTGCTCTCTTGTCTGGTTCGCTCTCTTATCTGTCTCTCTCTCATATCTGGATTGCTCGCTTGCTCTCATATCTGGCTCGCTCGCTTGCACTCATATCTGGCTCGCTCGCTTGCTCTCTTGTCTGGCTCTCTCTCTTATCTGGCTCACTCGCATATCTGGCTCGCTCGCTCTTAAATCTGGCTCGCTCGCTTGCTCTCATATCTGGCTAGATCGCTTGCTCTCTTGTCTTGCTCGCTCTCATATCTGGCTAGCTCGCTTGCTCTCATGTCAGGCTCGCTCGCTCTCATATCTGGCTTTCTCACTTGCTCTCTTGTCTGGTTCGCTCTCTTATCTGGCTTGCTATCATATCTGGCTTGCTCGCTTGCTCTCATATCTGGCTCACTCGCTTGCTCTCTTGTCTGGCTCGCTCTCTTATCTGGCTCGCTCGCATATCTGGCTCGCTCGCTCTTAAATCTGGCTCGCTCGCTTGCTCTCATATCTGGCTAGCTCGCTTGCTCTCTTGTCTTGCTCGTTCTATTATCTGGCTCGCTCGCTCTCATATCTGGCTGGCTCGCTTGCTCTCATATCTGGCTCACTCGCTTGCTCTCATATCTGGCTCGCTCGCTCTCATGTCTGGCTCGCTCTCATATCTGGATCGCTCGCTTGCTCTCATATCTGGCGCGCTCGCTTGCTTAATTGTCTGTCTCGCTCTCTTATCTGCCTCGCTCTCTCTCACATCTGGCTTGCTCGCTTGCTCTCATATCTGGCTCGCTCGCTGCTCTCTTGTCTGGCTCGCTCTCTTATCTGGCTCGCTCGCATATCTTGCTCGCTCGCTCTCTCATCTGGCTCGCTTGCTCTCATATCTGGCTTGCTCGCTTGTCTCTCTTGTCTGGCTCGCTCTCTTATCTGGCTTGCTCGCTAGCATATCTGGCTCTCTCACTTGCTCTCTTGTCTGGCTTGCTCTCTTATCTGGCTCGCTCGCTCTCATATCTGACTTTCTCGCTTGCTCTCTTGTCTGGTTCGCTCTCTTATCTGGCTCGCTCTCACATCTGGCTTGCTCGCTTGCTCTCATATCTGGCTCGCTCGCTTGCTCTCTTGTCTGGCTTGCTCTCTTATCTGGCTCGCTGGCTCTCTTATCTGGCTCGCTCGCTTGCTCTCATGTCTGGCTCGCTCACTCTCATATCTGGCTTTCTCGCTTGCTCTCTTGTCTGGTTCGCTCTCTTATCTGGCTTGCTCTCATATCTGGCTTGCTCGCTTGCTCTCATATCTGGCTCGCTGGCTTGCTCTCTTGTCTGGCTAGCTCGCATATCTGGCTCGCTCGCTCTCACATCTGGCTGGCTTGCTTGCTCTAATATCTGGCTCGCTCGCTTGCTCTCATATCTCGCTCGCTTGCTCTCACATCTGGTTCGCTCTCTTATCTGTCTCGCTGGCATATCTGGCTCGCTCGCTCTCACATCTAGCTTGCTCGCTTGCTCTCATATCTGGCTCGCTCGCTTGCTCTCTTGTCTGGCTCGCTCTCTTATCTGGCTAGCTCTCATATCTGGCTGGCTCACTTGCTCTCATTTCTGGCTCGCTCGCTTGCTCTCATATCTGGCTCGCTCGCTTGCTCTCATATCTGGCTCTCTTGCTTGCTCTCTTGTCTGGCTCGCTCGCATATCTGGCTCGCTCGCTTGCTCTCATATCTGGCTCGCTCGCTTGCTCTCTTGTCTGGCTCGCGCTCTTATCTGGCTTGCTTGCTAGAATATCTGGCTCGCACGCTTGCTCTCTTGTCTGGCTTGCTCTCTTATCTGGCTCGCTCGCTCTCATATCTGGCTCGCTCGCTCGCTCTCATATCTGGCTTTCTCGCTTGCTCTCTTGTCTGGCTCGCTCTCTTATCTGGCTCGCTCGCATATCTGGTTAGCTCGCTTGCTCTCTTGTCTTGCTCGCTCTCTTATCTGGCTCGCTCGCTCTCACATCTGGCTGGCTCGCTTGCTCTCATATCTGGCTCGCTCGCTTGCTCTCATATCTGGCTCGCTCGCTCTCATGTCTGGCTCGCTCTCATATCTGGATTGCTCGCTTGCTCTCATATCTGGCTCGCTCGCTTGCTTAATTGTCTGGCTCGCTCTCTTATCTGCCTCGCTCTCTCTCACATCTGGCTTGCTCGCTTGCTCTCATTTCTGGCTCGCTCGCTTGCTCTCATGTCTGGCTCGCTCGCTCTCATATCTGGCTTTCTCGCTTGCTCTCTTGTCTGGCTCGCTCTCTTATCTGGCTCGCTCGCATATCTGGCTAGCTCGCTTGCTCTCTTGTCTTGCTCGCTCTCTTGTCTGGCTCGCTCGCTCTCATATCTGGCTGGCTCGCTTGCTCTCATTTCTGGATTGCTCGCTTGCTCTCATATCTGGCTCGCTCGCTTGCTTAATTGTCTGTCTCGCTCTCTTATCTGCCTCGCTCTCTCTCACATCTGGCTTGCTCTCATATCTGGCTCGCTCGCTTGCTCTCTTGTCTGGCTCGCTCTCTTATCTGGCTTGCTCGCTAGCATATCTGGCTCGCTCACTTGCTCTTTTGTCTGGCTTGCTCTCTTATCTGGCTCGCTCGCTCTCATATCTGGCTCGCTCGCTTGCTCTCATGTCTGGCTCGCTCGCTCTCATATCTGACTTTCTCGCTTGCTCTCTTGTCTGGTTCGCTCTCTTATCTGGCTCGCTCTCATATCTGGATTGCTCGCTTGCTCTCATATCTGGCTCGCTCGCTTGATCTCTTGTCTGGCTCGCTCTCTTATCTGGCTTGCTCGCTAGCATATCTGGCTCGCTCGCTTGCTCTCTTGTCTGACTTGCTCTCTTATCTGTCTCGCTCTCACATCTGGCTTGCTCGCTTGCTCTCATATCTGGCTCGCTCGCTTGCTCTCTTGTCTGCTTGCTCTCTTATCTGGCTCGCTGGCTCTCTTATCTGGCTCGCTCGCTTGCTCTCATGTCTGGCTCGCTCACTCTCATATCTGGCTTTCTCGCTTGCTCTCTTGTCTGGTTCGCTCTCTTATCTGGCTTGCTCTCATATCTGGCTTGCTCGCTTGCTCTCATATCTGGCTCGCTGGCTTGCTCTCTTGTCTGGCTCGCTCGCATATCTGGCTCGCTCGCTCTCACATCTGGCTGGCTTGCTTGCTCTAATATCTGGCTCGCTCGCTTGCTCTCATATCTGGCTCGCTCGCTCTCACATCTGGTTTGCTCTCTTATCTGTCTCGCTCGCATATCTGGCTCGCTCGCTCTCACATCTGGCTGGCTCACTTGCTCTCATTTCTGGCTCGCTCGCTTGCTCTCATATCTGGCTCGCTCGCTTGCTCTCTTGTCTTGCTCGCTCTCTTATCTGGCTCACTCGCTCTCATATCTGGCTGGCTCGCTTGCTCTCATATCTGGCTCGCTCGCTTGCTCGCTTGTCTGGCTCGCTCTCTTATCTGGCTTGCTCGCTAGAATATCTGGCTCGCACGCTTGCTCTCTTGTCTGGCTTGCTCTCTTATCTGGCTCGTTCGCTCTCATATCTGGCTTGCTCGCTAGCTATCATGTCTGGCTCGTTCGCTCTCATATCTGGCTTTCTCGCTTGCTCTCTTGTCTGTTTCGCTCTCTTATCTGGCTCGCTCTCATATCTGGCTTGCTCGCTTGCTCTCATATCTGGCTCGCTCGCTTGCTTTCTTGTCTGGCTCGCTCGCATATCTGGCTCGCTCGCTCTCACATCTGGCTGGCTCGCTTGCTCTCATATCTGGCTCGCTCGCTCTCATATCTGGCTTTCTCGCTTGCTCTCTTGTCTGTTTCGCTCTCTTATCTGGCTCGCTCTCATATCTGGCTTGCTCGCTTGCTCTCATATCTGGCTCGCTCGCTTGCTCTCATATCTGGCTCGCTCGCATATCTGGCTAGCTCGCTTGCTCTCTTGTCTTGCTCGCTCTCTTATCTGGCTTGCTCGCTCTCATATCTGGCTGGCTCGCTTGCTCTCATATCTGGCTCGCTCGCTTGCTCTCATATCTGGCTCGCTCGCTCTCATGTCTGGCTCGCTCTCATTTCTGGATTGCTCGCTTGCTCTCATATCTGGCTCGCTCGCTTGCTTAATTGTCTGTCTCGCTCTCTTATCTGCCTCGCTCTCTCTCACATCTGGCTTGCTCGCTTGCTCTCATATCTGGCTCGCTCGCTTGCTCTCTTGTCTGGCTCGCTCGCATATCTGGCTCGCTCGCTCTCACATCTGGCTGGCTTGCTTGCTCTAAAATCTGGCTCGCTCGCTTGCTCTCATATCTGGCTCGCTCGCTCTCACATCTGGTTCGCTCTCTTATCTGTCTCGCTCGCATATCTGGCTCGCTCGCTCTCACATCTAGCTTGCTCGCTTGCTCTCATATCTGGCTCGCTGGCTTGCTCTCTTGTCTGGCTCGCTCTCTTATCTGGCTAGCTCTCATATCTGGCTGGCTCACTTGCTCTCATTTCTGGCTCGCTCGCTTGCTCTCATATCTGGCTCGCTCGCTTGCTCTCTAGTCTGGCTCGCTCGCATATCTGGCTCGCTCGCTTGCTCTCTTGTCTTGCTCGCTCTCTTATCTGGCTCGCTCGCTCTCATATCTGGCTGGCTCGCTTGCTCTCATATCTGGCTCGCTCGCTTGCTCGCTTGTCTGGCTCGCTCTCTTATCTGGCTTGCTCGCTAGAATATCTGGCTCGCACGCTTGCTCTCTTGTCTGGCTTGCTCTCTTATCTGGCTCGTTCGCTCTCATATCTGGCTCGCTCGCTTGCTATCATGTCTGGCTCGCTCGCTCTCATATCTGGCTTTCTCGCTTGCTCTCTTGTCTGTTTCGCTCTCTTATCTGGCTCGCTCTCATATCTGGCTTGCTCGCTTGCTCTCATATCTGGCTCGCTCGCTTGCTTTCTTGTCTGGCTCGCTCGCATATCTGGCTCGCTCGCTCTCACATCTGGCTGGCTCGCTTGCTCTCATATCTGGCTCGCTCGCTCTCATATCTGGCTTTCTCGCTTGCTCTCTTGTCTGTTTCGCTCTCTTATCTGGCTCGCTCTCATATCTGGCTTGCTCGCTTGCTCTCATATCTGGCTCGCTCGCTTGCTCTCATATCTGGCTCGCTCGCATATCTGGCTAGCTCGCTTGCTCTCTTGTCTTGCTCGCTCTCTTATCTGGCTTGCTCGCTCTCATATCTGGCTGGCTCGCTTGCTCTCATATCTCGCTCGCTCGCTTGCTCTCTTGTCTTGCTCGCTCTCTTATTTGGCTCTCATATCTGGCTGGCTCGCTTGCTCTCATATCTGGCTCGCTTACTTGCTCTCTTGTCTGGCTCGCTCTCATATCTGGCTAGCTCGCTTGCTCTCTTGTCTTGCTCGCTCTCTTATCTGGCTCGCTCGCTCTCATATCTGGCTGGCTCGCTTGCTCTCATATCTGGCTCGCTCGCTTGCTCTCTTGTCTTGCTCGCTCTCTTATCTGGCTCGCTCGCTCTCATATCTGGCTTGCTCGCTTGCTCTCATATCTGGCTCGCTCGCTTGCTCTCGCTTTCTTGCATGCTCTTTTGTCTGGTTCGCTCTCTTATCTGGCTCACTCTCATATCTGGCTTGCTCGCTTGCTCTCATATTTGGCTCGCTCGCTCTCATATCTGGCTCGCTCGCTTGCTCTCATGTCTGGCTCGCTCGCTCTCATATCTGGCTTGCTCGCTTGCTCTCATATCTGGCTCGCTCGCTTGCTCTCATATCTGGCTCGCTCGCTCTCATGTCTGGCTCGCTCTCATATCTGGATTGCTCGCTTGCTCTCATATCTGGCTCGCTCGCTTGCTTAATTGTCTGGCTCGCTCTCTTATCTGCCTCGCTCTCTCTCACATCTGGCTTGCTCGCTTGCTCTCATATCTGGCTCGTTTGCTTGCTCTCTTGTCTGGCTGGCTCTCTTATCTGGCTTGCTCGCTAGCATATCTGGCTCGCTCGCTTGCTCTCTTGTCTGGCTTGCTCTCTTATCTGTCTTGCTCTCACATCTGGCTCGCTTGCTTGCTCTGTATCTGGCTCGCTCGCTTGCTCTCCTGTCTGGCTCGCTCTCTTATCTGGCTTGCTCGCTAGCATTTCTGGCTCGCTCGCTTGCTCTCTTGTCTGGCTTGCTCTCTTATCTGGCTCGCTCGCTCTCATATCTGGCTCGCTCACTTGCTCTCATGTCTGTCTCGCTCGCTCTCATATCTGGCTTTCTTGCATGCTCTTTTGTCTGGTTCGCTCTCTTATCTGGCTCACTCTCATATCTGGCTTGCTCGCTTGCTCGCATATCTGAATCGCTCGCTCTCACATCTGGCTGGCTCGCTTGCTCTCATATCTGGCTCGCTCGCTCTCTTATCTGTCTCGCCTTCATATCTGGCTTGCTCGCTTGCTCCCATATCTGGCTTACTCGTTTGCTCTCAAATCTGGCTCGCTCGATTGCTCTCATATCTGGCTCGCTCGCTCTCATATCTGGCTTTCTCGCTTGCTCTCTTGTCTGTTTCGCTCTCTTATCTGGCTCGCTCTCATATCTGGCTTGCTCGCTTGCTCTCATATCTGGCTCGCTCGCTTGCTCTCATATCTGGCTCGCTCGCATATCTGGCTAGCTCGCTTGCTCTCTTGTCTTGCTCGCTCTCTTATCTGGCTTGCTCGCTCTCATATCTGGCTGGCTCGCTTGCTCTCATATCTCGCTCGCTCGCTTGCTCTCTTGTCTTGCTCGCTCTCTTATCTGGCTCGCTCGCTCTCATATCTGGCTTGCTCGCTTGCTCTCATATCTGGCTCGCTCGCTTGCTCTCGCTTTCTTGCATGCTCTTTTGTCTGGTTCGCTCTCTTATCTGGCTCACTCTCATATCTGGCTTGCTCGCTTGCTCTCATATTTGGCTCGCTCGCTCTCATATCTGGCTCGCTCGCTTGCTCTCATGTCTGGCTCGCTCGCTCTCATATCTGGCTTGCTCGCTTGCTCTCATATCTGGCTCGCTCGCTTGCTCTCATATCTGGCTCGCTCGCTCTCATGTCTGGCTCGCTCTCATATCTGGATTGCTCGCTTGCTCTCATATCTGGCTCGCTCGCTTGCTTAATTGTCTGGCTCGCTCTCTTATCTGCCTCGCTCTCTCTCACATCTGGCTTGCTCGCTTGCTCTCATATCTGGCTCGTTTGCTTGCTCTCTTGTCTGGCTGGCTCTCTTATCTGGCTTGCTCGCTAGCATATCTGGCTCGCTCGCTTGCTCTCTTGTCTGGCTTGCTCTCTTATCTGTCTTGCTCTCACATCTGGCTCGCTTGCTTGCTCTGTATCTGGCTCGCTCGCTTGCTCTCCTGTCTGGCTCGCTCTCTTATCTGGCTTGCTCGCTAGCATTTCTGGCTCGCTCGCTTGCTCTCTTGTCTGGCTTGCTCTCTTATCTGGCTCGCTCGCTCTCATATCTGGCTCGCTCACTTGCTCTCATGTCTGTCTCGCTCGCTCTCATATCTGGCTTTCTTGCATGCTCTTTTGTCTGGTTCGCTCTCTTATCTGGCTCACTCTCATATCTGGCTTGCTCGCTTGCTCGCATATCTGAATCGCTCGCTCTCACATCTGGCTGGCTCGCTTGCTCTCATATCTGGCTCGCTCGCTCTCTTATCTGTCTCGCCTTCATATCTGGCTTGCTCGCTTGCTCCCATATCTGGCTTACTCGTTTGCTCTCAAATCTGGCTCGCTCGATTGCTCTCATATCTGGCTAGCTCGCTTGCTCTCTTGTCTTGCTCGCTCTCTTATCTGGCTTGCTCGCTCTCATATCTGGCTGGCTCGCTTGCTTTCATATCTGGCTCGCTCGCTTGCTCTCATATCTGGCTCGCTCGCTCTCATGTCTAGCTTGCTCTCATATCTGGATCGCTCGCTTGCTCTCATATCTGGCTCGCTCGCTTGCTTAGTTGTCTGTCTCGCTCTCTTATCTGCCTCACTTTCTCTCACATCTGGCTTGCTCGCTTGCTCTTATATCTGGCTTGCTCGCTGCTCTCTTGTCTGGCACGCTCTCTTATCTGGCTCGCTCGCATATCTTGCTTGCTCGCTGTCATATCTGGCTCGGTCGCTTGCTCTCATATCTGGCTCGCTCACTTGCTCTTTTGTCTGGCTCGCTCTCTTATCTGGCTTGCTCGCTAGCATATCTGGCTCGCTCGCTTGCTCTCTTGTCTGGCTTTCTCTCTTATCTGTCTCGCTCTCACATCTGGCTCGCTCGCTTGCTCTATATCTGGCTCGCTCGCTTGCTCTCTTGTCTGGCTTGCTCTCTTATCTGGCTTGCTCGCTAGCATATTTGGCTCGCTCGCTTGCTCTCTTGTCTGGCTTGCTCTCTTATCTGGCTCGCTCGCTCTCATATCTGGCTCGCTCACTTGCTCTCATGTCTGGCTCGCTCGCTCTCATTTCTGGCTTTCCCGCTTGCTCACTTGTCTGGTTCGCTTTCTTATCTGGCTCACTCTCATATCTGGCTTGCTCGCTTGCTCTCATATCTGGCTCGCTCGCTTGCTCTCTTGTCTGGCTCGCTCTCTTATCTGGCTCGCTCGCATATCTGGCTCGCTTGCTCTCATATCTGGCTCGCTCGATTGCTCTCATGTCTGACTCGCTCGATCTCATATCTGGCTTTCTCACTTGCTCTCTTGTCTGGTTTGCTCTCTTATCTGGCTCGCTCTCATATCTGGCTTGCTCACTTGCTCTCATATCTGGCTCGCTCGCTTGCTCTCTTGTCTGGCTAGCTCTTTTATCTGGCTCACTCGCATATCTGGCTCGCTCGCTCTCACATCTGGCTGGCTCACTTGCTCTCATATCTGGCTCGCTCGCTCTCATATCTGGCTCGCTCGCTCTCTTGTCTGGTTCGCTCTCTTATCTGTCTCGCTCTCATATCTGGCTTGCTCGCTTGCTCTCATATCTGGCTCGCTCGCTTGCTCTCAAATCTGGCTCGCTCGCTTGCTCTCATATCTGGCTAGCTTGCTTGCTCTCTTGTCTTGCTCGCTCTCTTATCTGGCTCTCTCGCTCTCATATCTGGCTGGCTTGCTTGCTCTCATATCTGGCTCGCTTGCTTGCTCTCATTTCTGGCTCGCTCGCTCTCATGTCTGGCTCGCTCGCTCTCATGTCTGGCTCGCTCTCATATGTGGATCGCTCGCTTGCTTAATTGTCTGTCTCGCTCTCTTATCTGCCTCGCTCTCTCTCACATCTGGTTTGCTCGCTTGCTCTCATATCTGGCTCGCTCGCTGCTCTCTTGTCTGGCTCGCTCTCTTATCTGGCTCGCTCGCATATCTTGCTCGCTCACTCTCACATCTGGTTCGCTCGCTTGCTCTTATATCTGGCTCGCTCGCTTGCTCTCTTGTCTGGCTCGCTCTCTTATCTGGCTTGCTCGCTAGCATATCTGGCTCGCTCGCTTGCTCTCTTGTCTGGCTTGCTCTCTTATCTGTCTCGCTCTCACATCTGGCTCGCTCGCTTGCTCTCATATCTGGCTCGCTCGCTTGCTCTCTTGTCTGGCTCGCTCTCTTATCTGGCTTGCTCGCTAGCATATCTGGCTCGCTCGCTTGCTCTCTTGTCTGGCTTGCTCTCTTATCTGGCTCGCTGGCTCTCTTATCTGGCTCGCTCGCTTGCTCTCATGTCTGGCTCGCTCACTCTCATATCTGGCTTTCTCGCTTGCTCTCTTGTCTGGTTCGCTCTCTTATCTGGCTCACTCTCATATCTGGCTTGCTCGCTTGCTCTCATATCTGGCTCGCTCGCTTGCTCTCTTGTCTGGCTCGCTCGCATATCTGGCTCGCTCGCTCTCACATCTGGCTGGCTTGCTTGCTCTCATATCTGGCTCGCCCGCTTGCTCTCATATCTGGCTCGCTCGCTCTCACATCTGGTTCGCTCTCTTATCTGGCTAGCTCGCTTGCTCTCTTGTCTTGCTCGCTCTCTTATCTGGCTCGATCGCTCTCATATCTGGCTGGCTCGCTTGCTCTCATATCTGGCTCGCTCGCTTGCTCTCTTGTCTGGCTCGCTCTCTTATCTGGCTTGCTCACTAGAATATCTGGCTCGCACGCTTGCTCTCTTGTCTGGCTTGCTCTCTTATCTGGCTTGCTCGCTCTCACATCTGGCTCGCTCGCTTGCTCTCAAATCTGGCTTGATCGCTTGCTCTCTCGTCTGGCTCGCTCTCTTATCTGGCTTGCTCGCTAGCATATCTGGCTCGCTCGCTTGCTCTCTTGTATGGCTTGCTCTCTTCTCTGGCTCGCTCGCTCTCATATCTGGCTCGCTCGCTTGCTCTCATGTCTGGCTCGCTCGCTCTCATATCTGGCTTTCTCGCTTGCTCTCTTGTCTGGTTCGCTCTCTTATCTGGCTCGCTCTCACATCTGGCTGGCTCGCTTGCTCTCATATCTGGCTCGCTCGCTTGCTCTCATATCTGGCTCGCTCGCTTGCTCTCTTGTCTGGCTCGCTCTCTTATCTGGCTCGCTCGCTCGCATATCTGGCTCGCTCTCATGTCTGGCTCGCTCGCTCTCATATCTGGCTTGCTCGCTTGCTCTCATATCTGTCTCGCTCGCTTGCTCTCATATCTGGCTTGCTCGCTTGCTTTCTTGTCTGGCTCGCTCTCTTATCTGGCTCGCTCGCTCTCATATCTGGCTCGCTCGCTTGCTCTCATGTCTGGCTCGCTCGCTCTCATATCTGGCTCGCTCGCTTGCTCTCATGTCAGGCTCGCTCGCTCTCATATCTGGCTTTCTCGCTTGCTCTCTTGTCTGGTTCGCTCTCTTATCTGGCTCGCTATCATATCTGGCTTGCTCGCTTGCTCTCATATCTGGCTCGCTCGCTTGCTCTCTTGTCTGGCTCGCTCTCTTGTCTGGCTCGCTCGCTCTCATATCTGGCTCGCTCGCTCGCTCCCATATCTGGCTTTCTCGCTTGCTCTCTTGTCTGGTTCGCTCTCTTATCTGTCTCGCTCTCATATTTGGATTGCTCGCTTGCTCTCATATCTGGCTCGCTCGCTTGCACTCATATCTGGCTCGCTTGCTCTCTTGTCTGGCTCACTCTCTTATCTGGCTCACTCGCATATCTGGCTCGCTCGCTCTTAAATCTGGCTCGCTCGCTTGCTCTCATATCTGGCTAGATCGCTTGCTCTCTTGTCTTGCTCGCTCTCATATCTGGCTAGCTCGCTTGCTCTCATGTCAGGCTCGCTCGCTCTCATATCTGGCTTTCTCACTTGCTCTCTTGTCTGGTTCGCTCTCTTATCTGGCTTGCTATCATATCTGGCTTGCTCGCTTGCTCTCATATCTGGCTCACTCGCTTGCTCTCTTGTCTGGCTCGCTCTCTTATCTGGCTCGCTCGCATATCTGGCTCGCTCGCTTGCTCTCATATCTGGCTAGCTCGCTTGCTCTCTTGTCTTGCTCGTTCTATTATCTGGCTCGCTCGCTCTCATATCTGGCTGGCTCGCTTGCTCTCATATCTGGCTCACTCGCTTGCTCTCATATCTGGCTCGCTCGCTCTCATGTCTGGCTCGCTCTCATATCTGGATCGCTCGCTTGCTCTCATATCTGGCTCGCTCGCTTGCTTAATTGTCTGGCTCGCTCTCTTATCTGCCTCGCTCTCTCTCACATCTGGCTTGCTCGCTTGCTCTCATATCTGGCTCGCTCGCTGCTCTCTTGTCTGGCTCGCTCTCTTATCTGGCTCGCTTGCATATCTTGTTCGCTCGCTCTCTCATCTGGCTCGCTTGCTCTCATATCTGGCTCGCTCGCTTGCTCTCTTGTCTTGCTTGCTCCCTTATCTGGCTTGCTCGCTATCATATCTGGCTCGCTCGCTTGCTCTCTTGTCTGACTTGCTCTCTTATCTGTCTCGCTCTCACATCTGGCTCGCTCGCTTGCTCTCATATCTGGCTCGCTCGCTTGCTCTCTTGTCTGGCTCGCTCTCTTATCTGGCTTGCTTGCTAGCATATCTGGCTCGCTCGCTTGTTCTCTTATTTGTCTCGCTCTCACATCTGGCTCGCTCGCTCGCTCTCATATCTGGCTAGCTCGCTTGCTCTCTTGTCTTGCTCGCTCTCATATCTGGCTAGCTCGCTTGCTCTCATGTCAGGCTCGCTCGCTCTCATATCTGGCTTTCTCACTTGCTCTCTTGTCTGGTTCGCTCTCTTGTCTGGCTCGCTATCATATCTGGCTTGCTCGCTTGCTCTCATATCTGGCTCGCTCGCTTGCTCTCTTGTCTGGCTCGCTCTCTTATCTGGCTCGCTCGCTCTCATATCTGGCTCGCTCGCTCGCTCTCATATCTGGCTTTCTCGCTTGCTCTCTTGTCTGGTCCGCTCTCTTATCTGTCTCGCTCTCATATCTGGATTGCTCGCTTGCTCTCATATCTGGCTCGCTCGCTTGCACTCATATCTGGCTCGCTCGCTTGCTCTCTTGTCTGGCTCGCTCTCTTATCTGGCTCACTCGCATATCTGGCTCGCTTGCTCTTAAATCTGGCTCGCTCGCTTGCTCTCATATCTGGCTAGCTCGCTTGCTCTCTTGTCTTGCTCGCTCTCATATCTGGCTAGCTCGCTTGCTCTCTTGTCTTGCTCGCTCTCATATCTGGCTAGCTCGCTTGCTCTCTTGTCTTGCTCGTTCTCTTATCTGGCTCGCTCGCTCTCATATCTGGCTGGCTCGCTTGCTCTCATATCTGGCTCGCTCGCTCTCATGTCTGGCTCGCTCTCATATCTGGATCGCTCGCTTGCTCTCATATCTGGCTCGCTCGCTTGCTTAATTGTCTGGCTCGCTCTCTTATCTGCCTCGCTCTCTCTCACATCTGGCTTGCTCGCTTGCTCTCATATCTGGCTCGCTCGCTGCTCTCTTGTCTGGCTCGCTCTCTTATCTGGCTCGCTCGCATAACTGGCTCGCTCGCTCTCTCATCTGGCTCGCTTGCTCTCATATCTGGCTCGCTCGCTTACTCTCTTGTCTGGCCCGCTCCCTTATCTGGCTTGCTCGCTATCATATCTGGCTCGCTCGCTTGCTCTCTTGTCTGACTTGCTCTCTTATCTGTCTCGCTCTCACATCTGGCTCGCTCGCTTGCTCTCATATCTGGCTCACTCGCTTGCTCTCTTGTCTGGCTCGCTCTCTTATCTGGCTTGCTCGCTAGCATATCTGGCTCGCTCGCTTGTTCTCTTATCTGTCTCGCTCGCTCTCATATCTGGCTCGCTCGCTTGCTCTCATGTCTGGCTTGCTCTCATATCTGGCTCCCTCGCTTGCTATCATGTCTGGCTCGTTCGCTCTCATGTCTGGATTTCTCACTTGCTCTCTTGTCTGGTTCGCTCTCTTATCTGGCTCGCTCTCATATCTGGCTTGCTCGCTTGCTCTCATATCTGGCTCGCTCGCTTGCTCTCTTGTCTGGCTCGCTCTCTTATCTGGCTCGCTCACATATCTGGCTCGATCGCTCTCACATCTGGCTGGCTCGTTTGCTCTCATATCTGGCTCACTCGCTTGCTCTCATATCTGGCTCGCTCGCTCTTATATCTGGCTCGCTCGCTTGCTCTCTTGTCTGGCTCGCTCTCTTATCTGGCTCTCTCGCTCGCATATTTGGCTCGCTCGCTCTCATATCTTACTCGCTCGCTCTCATGTCTGGCTCGCTCGCTCACATATCTGGTTTGCTCGCTTGCTCTCATATCTGGCTAGCTCGCTTGCTCTCATATCTGGCTCGCTCGCTTGCTCTCTTGTCTGGCTCGCTCTTTTATCTGGCTCGCTCTCATATCTGGCTCGCTTGCTCTCATCTCTGGCTCGCTCGCTCTCATATTTGGCTCGCTCGCTTGCTCTCATGTCTGGCTCGCTCGCTCTCATATCTGGCTTTATCACTTGCTCTCTTGTCTGGTTCGCTCTCTTATCTGGCTCGCTCTCAAATCTGGCTTGCTCGCTTGCTCTCATATCTGGCTCGCTTGCTTGCTCTCTTGTCTGGCTCGCTCTCTTATTTGGCTCGCTCGCATATCTGGCTCGCTCGCTCTCATTTCTGACTTGCTCGCTTGATCTCATATCTGGCTCGCTCGCTTGTTCTCATAAATGGCTCACTCGCTTGCTCTCTTGTCTGGCTCGCTCTTTTATCTGGCTCGCTTGCATATCTGGCTCGCTCGCTCTCAAATCTGGCTGGCTCGCTTGCTCTCATATCTGGCTCGCTCGCTTGCTCTCATATCTGGCTCGCTCGCTCTCATGTCTGGCTTGCTCTCATATCTGGATTGCTCGCTTGCTCTCATATCTGTCTTGCTCGCTTTCTTAATTGTCTGGCTCGCTCTCTTATCTGCCTCGCTCTCTTTCACATCTGGCTTGCTCGCTTGCTCTCATATCTGGCTCGCTCGCTGCTCTCTTGTCTGGCTCGCTCTCTTATCTGGCTCGCTCGCATATCTTGCTCGCTTGCTCTCACATCTGGCTCGCTCGCTTGCTCTCATATCTGGTTCGCTCGCTTGCTCCCTTGTCTGGCTCGCTCTCTTATCTGGCTTGATCGCTAGCATATCTGGCTCGCTAGCTTGCTCTCTTGTCTGGCTTGCTCTCTTATCTGTCTCGCTCTCACATCTGGCTTGCTCGCTTGCTCTCATATCTGGCTCGCTCGCTTGCTCTCTTGTCTGGCTTGCTCTCTTATCTGTCTCGCTCTCACATCTGGCTCGCTCGCTTGCTCTGTATCTGGCTCGCTCGCTTGCTCTCCTGTCTGGCTCGCTCTCTTATCTGGCTTGCTCGCTAGCATTTCTGGCTCGCTCGCTTGCTCTCTTGTCTGGCTCGCTCTCTTATCTGGCGCGCTCGCATATCTGGCTCGCTCGCTCTCATATCTGGCTTGCTCGCTTGCTCTCATATCTGGATTGCTCGCTTGCTCTCAAATCTGGCTCGCTCGCTTGCTCTCATATCTGGCTAGCTCGCTTGCTCTCTTGTCTTGCTCGCTCTCTTATCTGGCTCGCTCGCTCTCATATCTGGCTGGCTTGCTTGCTCTCATATCTGGCTCGCTCACTTGCTCTCATATCTGGCTAGTTCGCTTGCTCTCTTGTCTTGCTCGCTCGCTCTCATATCTGGCTGGCTCGCTTGCTCTCATATCTGGCTTGCTCGCTTGCTCTCTTGTCTGGCTCGCTCTCTTATCTGTCTTGCTCGCTAGCATATCTGGCTCGCTCGCTTGCTCTCTTCTCTGGCTTGCTCTCCTATCTGGCTCGCTCGCACTCATATCTGGCTCGCTCGCTTGCTCTCATGTCTGGCTCGCTCGCTCTCATATCTGGCTTTCTCGCTTGCTCTCTTGTCTGTTTCGCTCTCTTATCTGGCTCGCTCTCATATCTGGCTTGCTCGCTTGCTCTCATATCTGGCTCGCTCGCTTGCTTTCTTGTCTGGCTCGCTTGCATATCTGGCTCGCTCGCTCTCACATCTGGCTGGCTCGCTTGCTCTCATATCTGGCTCGCTCGCTCTCATATCTGGCTCGCTCGCTTGCTCTCTTGTCTTGCTCGCTCTCTTATCTGGCTCGCTCGCTCTCATATCTGGCTGGCTCGCTTGCTCTCATATCTGGCTCGCTCGCTTGCTCTCTTGTCTGGCTCGCTCTCTTATCTGGCTAGCTCGCCAGAATATCTGGCCCGCACGCATGCTCTCTTGTCTGGCTTGCTCTCTTATCTGGCTCGCTCGCTCTCATATCTGGCTCGCTCGCTTGCTCTCATGTCTGGCTCGCTCTCATATCAGGCTTTCTCGCTTGCTCTCTTGTCTGGTACGCTCTCTTATCTGGCTCGCTCTCATATCTGGCTTGCTCGCTTGCTCTCATATCTGGCTCGCTCGCTGCTCTCTTGTCTGGCTCGCTCTCATATCTGGCTTGCTCACTTGCTCTCATATCTGGCTCGCTCGCTTGCTCTCTTGTCTGGCTCGCTCTCTTATTTGGCTCGCTCGCATATCTGGCTCGCTCGCTCTCACATTTGGCTGGCTTGCTTGCTCTCATATCTGGCTCGCTCGCTTGCTCTCATATCTGGCTCGCTCGCTTGCTCTCTTGTCTGGCTCGCTCTCTTATCTGGCTCGCTCGCATATCTGGCTCGCTCGCTCTCACATCGAGCTGGCTCGCTTGCTCTCATATCTGGCTCGCTCGCTTGCTCTCATATCTGGCTCGCTCGCTTTCTCTCTTGTCTGTCTCGCTCTCTTTTATGGCTCGCTCACATATCTGGCTTGCTCGCTCTCAAATCTGGCTCGCTCGCTCTCAAATCTGGCTTGCTCGCTTGCTCTCATATCTGGCTTGCTCGCTTGCTCTCATATTCGGCTCGCTCGATTGCTCTCATATCTGGCTCGCTCGCTTGCTCTCTTGTCTGGCTCGCTCTCTTATCTGGCTCGCTTGCATCTCTTTCTCGCTCGCTCTCAAATCTGGCTCGCTCACTTGCTCTCATATCTGGCTAGTTCGCTTGCTCTCTTGTCTTGCTCGCTCTCTTATCTGGCTCGCTCGCTCTCATATCTGGCTGGCTCGCTTACTCTCATATCTGGCTCGCTCGCTTGCTTTCTTGTCTGGCTCGCTCTCTTATCTGGGTTGCTCGCTAGCATATCTGGCTCGCACGCTTGCTCTCTTGTCTGGCTTGCTCTCTTATCTGGCTCGCTCGGTCTCATAACTGGCTCGCTCGCTTGCTCTCATGTCTGGCTCGCTTGCTCTCTTATCTGGCTTTCTCGCTTGCTCTCTTGTCTGGCTCGCTCTCTTATCTGGCTCGCTCGCATATCTGGATCTCTCGCTCTCACATCTGGCTGGCTCACTTGCTCTCATTTCTGGCTGGCTCGCTTGCTCTCATTTCTGGTTCGCTCGCTTGCTCTCATATCTGGCTCGCTCGCTTGTTCTCATATCTGGCTCGCTCGCTTGCTCTCATATCTGGCTCGCTCGCTCTCATGTCTGGCTCGCTCTCATATCTGGATCGCTCGCTTGCTCTCATATCTGGCTCGCTCGCTTGCTTAATTGTCTGGCTCGCTCTCTTATCTGCCTCGCTCTCTCTCACATCTGGCTTGCTCGCTAGCTCTCATATCTGGCTCGCTCGCTGCTCTCTTGTCTGGCTCGCTCTCATATCTGGCTTGCTCGCTTGCTCTCATATCTGGCTCGCTCGCTTGCTCTCTTGTCTGGCTCGCTCTCTTATCTGGCGCGCTCGCATATCTGGCTCGCTCGCTCTCACATCTGGCTGGCTTGCTTGCTCTCCTATCTGGCTCGCTCGCTTGCTCTCATATCTGGCTCGCTCGCTTGCTCTCTTGTCTGGCTCGCTCTCTTATGTGGCTCGCTCGCATATCTGGCTCGCTCGCTCTCACATCGAGCTGGCTCGCTTGCTCTCATATCTGGCTGGCTCGCTTGCTCTCATATCTGGCTAGCTCGCTTGCTCTCTTGTCTTGCTCGCTCTCTTATCTGGCTCGCTCGCTCTCATATCTGGCTGGCTCGCTTGCTCTCATATCTGGCTTGCTCGCTTGCTCTCTTGTCTGGCTCGCTCTCTTATCTGGCTTGCTCGCTAGCATATCTGGCTCGCTGGCTTGCTCTCTTGTCTGGCTTGCTCTCTTATCTGGCTCGCTCGCTCTCATATCTGGCTCGCTCGCTTGCTCTCATATCTGGCTAGTTCGCTTGCTCTCTTGTCTTGCTCGCTCTCTTATCTGGCTCGCTCGCTCTCATATCTGGCTGGCTCGCTTGCTCTCATATCTGGCTTGCTCGCTTACTCTCTTGTCTGGCTCGCTCTCTTATCTGGCTTGCTCGCTAGCATATCTGGCTCGCTCGCTTGCTCTCTTGTCTGACTTGCTCTCTTATCTGTCTCGCTCTCACATCTGGCTTGCTCGCTTGCTCTCATATCTGGCTCGCTCGCTTGCTCTCTTGTCTGGCTCGCTCTCTTATCTGGCTTGCTCGCTAGCATATCTGGCTCGCTCGCTTGCTCTCTTCTGGCTTGCTCTCTTATCTGGCACGCTTGCTCTCATATCTGGCTCGCTCGCTTGATCTCACGTCTTGCTCGCTCGCTCTCATATCTGGCTCGCTCGATTGCTCTCATATCTGGCTCGCTCGCTCTCATATCTGGCTTTCTCGCTTGCTCTCTTGTCTGGTTTGCTCTCTTATCTGGCTCGCTCTCATATCTGGCTCGCTCACTTGCTCTCTTGTCTGGCTCGCTCTCTTATCTGGCTCACTCGCATATCTGGCTCGCTCGCTCTCATATCTGGCTTGCTCGCTTGCTCTCATATCTGGCTCGCTTGCTTGCTCTCAAATCTGGCTCGCTCGCTTGCTCTCATATCTGGCTAGCTCGCTTGCTCTCTTGTCTTGCTCGCTCTCTTATCTGGCTCACTCGCTCTCATATCTGGCTGGCTTGCTTGCTCTCATATCTGGCTCGCTCGCTTGCTCTCATATCTGGCTAGTTTGCTTGCTCTCTTGTCTTGCTTGCTCTCTTATCTGGCTCGCTCGCTCTCATATCTGGCTGGCTCGCTTGTTCTCATATCTGGCTTGCTCGCTTGCTCTCTTGTCTGGCTCGCTCTATTATCTGGCTTGCTCGCTAGCATATCTGGCTCGCTCGCTTGCTCTCTTGTCTGGCTTGCTCTCTTATCTGGCTCGCTCGCTCTCATATCTGGCTCGCTCACTTGCTCTCTTGTCTGGCTCGCTCTCTTATCTGGCTCACTCGCATATCTGGCTCGCTCGCTCTCATATCTGGCTTGCTCCCTTGCTCTCATATCTGGCTCGCTCGCTTGCTCTCAAATCTGGCTCGCTCGCTTGCTCTCATATCTGGCTAGCTCGCTTGCTCTCTTGTCTTGCTCGCTCTCTTATCTGGCTCGCTCGCTCTCATATCTGGCTGGCTTGCTTGCTCTCATATCTGGCTCGCTCGCTTGCTCTCATATCTGGCTAGTTTGCTTGCTCTCTTGTCTTGCTTGCTCTCTTATCTGGCTCGCTCGCTCTCATATCTGGCTGGCTCGCTTGTTCTCATATCTGGCTTGCTCGCTTGCTCTCTTGTCTGGCTCGCTCTCTTATCTGGCTTGCTCGCTAGCATATCTGGCTCGCTCGCTTGCTCTCTTGTCTGGCTTGCTCTCTTATCTGGCTCGCTCGCTCTCATATCTGGCTCGCTCACTTGCTCTCTTGTCTGGCTCGCTCTCTTATCTGGCTCACTCGCATATCTGGCTCGCTCGCTCTCATATCTGGCTTGCTCGCTTGCTCTCATATCTGGATTGCTCGCTTGCTCTCAAATCTGGCTCGCTCGCTTGCTCTCATATCTGGCTAGCTCGCTTGCTCTCTTGTCTTGCTCGCTCTCTTATCTGGCTCGCTCGCTCTCATATCTGGCTGGCTTGCTTGCTCTCATATCTGGCTCGCTCGCTTGCTCTCATATCTGGCTAGTTCGCTTGCTCTCTTGTCTTGCTCGCTCGCTCTCATATCTGGCTGGCTCGCTTGCTCTCATATCTGGCTTGCTCGCTTGCTCTCTTGTCTGGCTCGCTCTCTTATCTGTCTTGCTCGCTAGCATATCTGGCTCGCTCGCTTGCTTTCATGTCTGGCTCGCTCGCTCTCATATCTGGCTTTCTCGCTTGCTCTCTTGTCTGTTTCGCTCTCTTATCTGGCTCGCTCTCATATCTGGCTTGCTCGCTTGCTCTCATATCTGGCTCGCTCGCTTGCTTTCTTGTCTGGCTCGCTTGCATATCTGGCTCGCTCGCTCTCACATCTGGCTGGCTCGCTTGCTCTCATATCTGGCTCGCTCGCTCTCATATCTGGCTCGCTCGCTTGCTCTCTTGTCTTGCTCGCTCTCTTATCTGGCTCGCTTGCTCTCATATCTGGCTGGCTCGCTTGCTCTCATATCTGGCTCGCTCGCTTGCTCTCTTGTCTGGCTTGCTCTCTTATCTGGCTCGCTCGCTCTCATATCTGGCTCGCTCGCTTGCTCTCATGTCTGGCTCGCTCTCATATCTGGCTTTCTCGCTTGCTCTCTTGTCTGGTACGCTCTCTTATCTGGCTCGCTCTCATATCTGGCTTGCTCGCTTGCTCTCATATCTGGCTCGCTCGCTGCTCTCTTGTCTGGCTCGCTCTCTTATCTGGTTCACTCACATATCTGGCTCGCTCGCTCTCACATTTGGCTGGCTTGCTTGCTCTCATATCTGGCTCGCTCGCTTGCTCTCATATCTGGCTCGCTCGCTTGCTCTCTTGTCTGGCTCGCTCTCTTATCTGGCTCGCTCGCATATCTGGCTCGCTCGCTCTCACATCGAGCTGGCTCGCTTGCTCTCATATCTGGCTCGCTCGCTTGCTCTCATATCTGGCTCGCTCGCTTTCTCTCTTGTCTGTCTCGCTCTCTTTTATGGCTCGCTCACATATCTGGCTTGCTCGCTCTCAAATCTGGCTCGCTCGCTCTCAAATCTGGCTTGCTCGCTTGCTCTCATATCTGGCTTGCTCGCTTGCTCTCATATTCGGCTCGCTCGATTGCTCTCATATCTGGCTCGCTCGCTTGCTCTCTTGTCTGGCTCGCTCTCTTATCTGGCTCGCTTGCATCTCTTTCTCGCTCGCTCTCAAATCTGGCTCGCTCGCTTGCTCTCATATCTGGCTAGTTCGCTTGCTCTCTTGTCTTGCTCGCTCTCTTATCTGGCTCGCTCGCTCTCATATCTGGCTGGCTCGCTTACTCTCATATCTGGCTCGCTCGCTTGCTCTCTTGTCTGGCTCGCTCTCTTATCTGGGTTGCTCGCTAGCATATCTGGCTCGCACGCTTGCTCTCTTGTCTGGCTTGCTCTCTTATCTGGCTCGCTCGGTCTCATATCTGGCTCGCTCGCTTGCTCTCATGTCTGGCTCGCTTGCTCTCATATCTGGCTTTCTCGCTTGCTCTCTTGTCTGGCTCGCTCTCTTATCTGGCTCGCTCGCATATCTGGATCTCTCGCTCTCACATCTGGCTGGCTCACTTGCTCTCATTTCTGGCTGGCTCGCTTGCTCTCATTTCTGGTTCGCTCGCTTGCTCTCATATCTGGCTCGCTCGCTTGCTCTCATATCTGGCTCGCTCGCTTGCTCTCATATCTGGCTCGCTCGCTCTCATGTCTGGCTCGCTCTCATATCTGGATCGTTCGCTTGCTCTCATATCTGGCTCGCTCGCTTGCTTAATTGTCTGGCTCGCTCTCTTATCTGCCTCGCTCTCTCTCACATCTGGCTTGCTCACTTGCTCTCATATCTGGCTCGCTCGCTGCTCTCTTGTCTGGCTCGCTCTCATATCTGGCTTGCTCGCTTGCTCTCATATCTGGCTCGCTCGCTTGCTCTCTTGTCTGGCTCGCTCTCTTATCTGGCGCGCTCGCATATCTGGCTCGCTCGCTCTCACATCTGGCTTGCTTGCTCTCATATCTGGCTCGCTCGCTTGCTCTCATATCTGGCTCGCTCGCTTGCTCTCTTGTCTGGCTCGCTCTCTATTGTGGCTCGCTCGCATATCTGGCTCGCTCGCTCTCACATCGAGCTGGCTCGCTTGCTCTCATATCTGGCTCGCTCGCTTGCTCTCATATCTGGCTTGCTCGCTTTCTCTCTTGTCTGTCTCGCTCTCTTTTATGGCTCGCTCACATATCTGGCTTGCTCGCTCTCAAATCTGGCTCGCTCGCTCTCAAATCTGGCTCGCTCGCTTGCTCTCATATCTGGCTTGCTCGCTTGCTCTCATATCCGGCTCGCTCGCTTGCTCTCATATCTGGCTTGCTCGCTTTCTCTCTTGTCTGGCTCGCTCTCTTATCTGGCTCGCTCGCATATCTTTCTCGCTCGCTCTCAAATCTGGCTTGCTCGCTTGCTCTCATATCTGGCTAGTTCGCTTGCTCTCTTGTCTTGCTTGCTCTCTTATCTGGCTCGCTCGCTCTCATATCTGGCTCGCTCGCTTGTTCTCATATCTGGCTGGCTCGCTTGCTCTCTTGTCTGGCTCGCTCTCTTATTTGGCTCTCTCGCATATCTGGCTCGCTCGCTCTCACATCTGGCTGGCTTGCTTGCTCTCATATCTGGCTCGCTCGCTTGCTCTCATATCTGGCTCGCTCGCTTGCTCTCTTGTCTGGCTCGCTCTCATATCTGGATCGTTCGCTTGCTCTCATATCTTGCTCGCTCGCTTGCTTAATTGTCTGGCTCGCTCTCTTATCTGCCTCGCTCTCTCTCACATCTGGCTTGCTCGCTTGCTCTCATATCTGGCTCGCTCGCTGCTCTCTTGTCTGGCTCGCTCTCATATCTGGCTTGCTCGCTTGCTCTCATATCTGGCTCGCTCGCTTGCTCTCTTGTCTGGCTCGCTCTCTTATCTGGCGCGCTCGCATATCTGGCTCGCTCGCTCTCACATCTGACTGGCTTGCTTGCTCTCATATCTGGCTCGCTCGCTTGCTCTCATATCTGGCTCGCTCGCTTGCTCTCTTGTCTGGCTCGCTCTCTTATGTGGCTCGCTCGCATATCTGGCTCGCTCGCTCTCACATCGAGCTGGCTCGCTTGCTCTCATATCTGGCTCGCTCGTTTGCTCTCATATCTGGCTTGCTCGCTTTCTCTCTTGTCTGTCTCGCTCTCTTTTATGGCTCGCTCACATATCTGGCTTGCTCGCTCTCAAATCTGGCTCGCTCACTCTCAAATCTGGCTCGCTCGCTTGCTCTCATATCTGGCTTGCTCGCTTGCTCTCATATCCGGCTCGCTCGCTTGCTCTCATATCTGGCTCGCTCGCTTGCTTAATTCTCTTGCTCGCTCTCTTATCTGCCTCCCTCTCTCTCACATCTGGCTTGCTCACTTGCTCTAATATCTGGCTCGCTCGCTTGCTCTCTTGTCTGGCTCGCTCTCTTATCTGGCTTGCTCGCATATCTGGCTCGCTCGCTCTCACATCTGGCTGGCTTGCTTGCTCTCATATCTGGCTCGCTCGCTTGCTCTCATATCTGGCTCGCTCGCTCTCATGTCTGGCTCGCTCTCATATCTGGATCGCTCGCTTGCTCTCATATCTGGCTCGCTCGCTTGCTTAATTGTCTGGCTCGCTCTCTTATCTGCCTCGCTGTCTCTCACATCTGGCTTGCTCGCTTGCTCTCATATCTGGCTCGCTCGCTTGCTCTCTTGTCTGGGTCGCTCTCTTATCTGGCTCACTCTCATATCTGGCTTGCTAGCTTGCTCTAATATCTGACTCGCTCGCTTGCTCTCTTGTCTGTCTCGCTCTTTTTTATGGCTCGCTCACATATCTGGCTCGCTCGCTCTCAAATCTGACTCGCTCGCTCTCAAATCTGGCTCGCTCGCTTGCTCTCATATCTGGCTTGCTCGCTTGCTCTCATATCCGGCTCGCTCTCTTGCTCTCATATCTGGCTCGCTCGCTTGCTCTCTGGCTCGCTCGCTCTCATATCTGGCTGGCTCGCTTGCTCTCATATCTGGCTCGCTCGCTTGCTCTCTTGTCTTGCTCGCTCTCTTATCTGGCTTGCTCGCTAGCATATCTGGCTCGCTCGCTTGCTCTCTTGTCTGGCTTGCTCTCTTATCTGGCTCGCTCGCTCTCATATCTGGCTCGCTAGCTTGCTCTCATGTCTGGCTCGCTCGCTCTCATATCTGGCTCGCTCGCTTGCTCTCATGTCTGGCTCGCTCGCTCTCATATCTGGCTTTCTCTCTTGCTCTCTTGTCTGGTTCGCTCTCTTATCTGGCTCGCTCTCATATCTGGCTTGCTCGCTTGCTCTCATATCTGGCTCGCTCGCTTGCTTTCTTGTCTGGCTCGCTCGCATATCTGGCTCGCACGCTCTCATATCTGGCTGGCTCGCTTGCTCTCATATCTGGCTCGCTCGCTCTCATATCTGGCTCGCTCGCTTGCTCTCTTGTCTTGCTTGCTCTCTTATCTGGCTCGCTCTCATATCTGGCTGGCTCGCTCGCTCTCACATCTGGCTCGCTCGCTTGCTCTCTTGTCTTGCTCGCTCTCTTATCTGGCTCGCTCGCTCTCATATCTGGCTGGCTCGCTTGCTCTCATATCTGGCTCGATCGCTTGCTCTCTTGTCTGGCTCGCTCTCTTATCTGGCTCGCTCGCTCTCATATCAGGCTCGCTCGCTTGCTCTCATGTCTGGCTCGCTCGCTCTCATATCTGGCTTTCTCGCTTGCTCTCTTGTCTGACTCGCTCTCTTATCTGGCTCGCTCACATATCTGGCTCGCTCACATATCTGGCTAGCTCGCTCTCACATCTGGCTGGCTCGCTTGCTCTCATTTCTGGCTGGCTCGCTTGCTCTCATTTCTGGCTCGCTCGCTTGCTCTCATATCTGGCTCGCTTGCTTGCTCTCATATCTGGCACACTCGCTTGCTCTCTTGTCTGGCTCGCTCTCATATCTGACTAGTTCGCTTGCTCTCTTGTCTTGCTCGCTCTCTTATCTGGCTCGCTGGCTCTCATATCTGGCTGGCTCGCTTGCTCTCATATCTGGCTCGCTCGCTTGCTCTCTTGTCTGGCTCGCTCTCTTATCTGGCTTGCTCGCTAGCATATCTGGCTCGCTCGCTTGCTCTCTTGTCTGACTTGCTCTCTTATCTGGCTCGCTCGCTCTCATATCTGGCTCGCTCGCTTGCTCTCATGTCTGGCTCGCTCGCTCTCATATCTGGCTCGCTCGCTTGCTCTCATGTCTGGCTCGCTCGCTCTCATATCTGGCTTTCTCTCTTGCTCTCTTGTCTGGTTCGCTCTCTTATCTGGCTCGCTCTCATATCTGGCTTGCTCGCTTGCTCTCATATCTGGCTCGCTCGCTTGCTTTCTTGTCTGGCTCGCTCGCATATCTGGCTCGCTCGCTCTCACATCTGGCTGGCTCGCTTGCTCTCATATCTGGCTCGCTCGCTCTCATATCTGGCTCGCTCGCTTGCTCTCTTGTCTTGCTCGCTCTCTTATCTGGCTCGCTCGCTCTCATATCTGGCTGGCTCGCTTGCTCTCATATCTGGCTCGATCGCTTGCTCTCTTGTCTGGCTCGCTCTCTTATCTGGCTTGCTCGCTAGAATATTTGGCTTGCGCGCTTGCTCTCTTGTCTGGCTTGCTCTCTTATCTGGCTCGCTCGCTCTCATATCTGGCTCGCTCGCTTGCTCTCATGTCTGGCTCGCTTGCTCACATATCTGTCTTTCTCGCTTGCTCTCTTGTCTGGCTCGCTCTCTTATCTGGCTCGCTCTCATATCTGGCTAGCTCGCTCTCACATCTGGCTGGCTCGCTTGCTCTCATTTCTGGCTGGCTCGCTTGCTCTCATTTCTGGCTCGCTCGCTTGCTCTCATATCTGGCTCGCTCGCTTGCTCTCATATCTGGCACGCTCGCTTGCTCTCTTGTCAGGCTCGCTCTCATATCTTGCTAGCTCGCTTGCTCTCTTGTCTTGCTCGCTCTCTTATCTGGCTCGCTCGCTCTCATATCTGGCTGGCTCCATTGCTCTCATGTCTGGCTCGCTCTCATATCTGGATCGCTCGCTTGCTGTCATATCTGGCTCGCTCGCTTGCTTAATTGTCTGGCTCGCTCTCTTATCTGCCTCGCTCTCTCTCACATCTGGCTTGCTCGCTTGCTCTCATATCTGGCTCGCTCGCTGCTCTCTTGTCTGGCTCGCTCTCATATCTGGCTTGCTCGCATATCTGGCTGGCTCGCTTGCTCTCTTGTCTGGCTCGCTCTCTTATTTGGCTCGCTCGCATATCTGGCTCGCTCGCTCTCACATCTGGCTGGCTTGCTTGCTCTCATATCTGGCTCGCTCGCTTGCTCTCATATCTGGCTCGCTCGCTTGCTCTCTTGTCTGGCTCGCTCTCTTATCTGGCTCGCTCGCATATCTGGCTCGCTCGCTCTCACATCGAGCTGGCTCGCTTGCTCTCATATCTGGCTCGCTCGCTTGCTCTCTTGTCTGGCTCGCTCTCTTATCTGGCTCGCTCTCATATCTGGCTTGCTAGCTTGCTCTCATATCTGGCTCGCTCGCTTTCTCTCTTGTCTGCCTCGCTCTCTTTTATGGCTCGCTCACATATCTGGCTCGCTCGCTCTCAAATCTGGCTCGCTCGCTTGCTCTCATATCTGGCTCGCTCGCTTGCTCTCTTGTCTGGCTCGCTCTCTTATCTGGCTCGCTCGCATATCTGGCTCGCTCGCTCTCACATCGAGCTGGCTCGCTTGCTCTCATATATGGCTCGCTCGCTTGCTCTCTTGTCTGGCTTGCTCTCTTATCTGGCTCGCTCTCATATCTGGCTTGCTAGCTTGCTCTCATATCTGGCTCGCTCGCTTTCTCTCTTGTCTGCCTCGCTCTCTTTTATGGCTCGCTCACATATCTGGCTCGCTCGCTCTCAAATCTGGCTCGCTCGCTTGCTCTCATGTCTGGCTTGCTCGCTTGCTCTCATATCCGGCTCGCTCGCTTGCTCTCATATCTGGCTCGCTCGCTTGCTCTCTTGTCTGGCTCGCTCTCTTATCTGGCTCGCTCGCATATCTTTCTCGCTCGCTCTCAAATCTGGCTCGCTCGCTTGCTCTCATATCTGGCTAGTTCGCTCGCTCTCTTGTCTTGCTCGCTCTCTTATCTGGCTTGCTTGCTCTCATATCTGGCTGGCTCGCTTACTCTCATATCTGGCTCGCTCGCTTGCTCTCTTGTCTGGCTCGCTCTCTTATCTGGCTTGCTCGCTAGCATATCTGGCTCGCACGCTTGCTCTCTTGTCTGGCTTGCTCTCTTATCTGGCTCGCTCGGTCTCATATCTGGCTCGCTCGCTTGCTCTCATGTCTGGCTCGCTTGCTCTCATATCTGGCTTTCTCGCTTGCTCTCTTGTCTGGCTCGCTCTCTTATCTGGCTCGCTCGCATATCTGGCTCGCTCGCTCTCACATCTGGCTGGCTCACTTGCTCTCATTTCTGGCTGGCTCGCTTGCTCTCATTTCTGGCTCGCTCGCTTGCTTAATTGTCTGGCTCGCTCTCTTATCTGCCTCGCTCTCTCTCACATCTGGCTTGCTCGCTTGCTCTCATATCTGGCTCGCTCGCTTGCTCTCTTGTCTGGGTCGCTCTCTTATCTGGCTCGCTCTCATATCTGGCTTGCTAGCTTGCTCTCATATCTGACTCGCTCGCTTGCTCTCTTGTCTGTCTCGCTCTCTTTTATGGCTCGCTCACATATCTGGCTCGCTCGCTCTCAAATCTGGCTCGCTCGCTCTCAAATCTGGCTCGCTCGCTTGCTCTCATATCTGGCTTGCTCGCTTGCTCTCATATCCGGCTCGCTCTCTTGCTCTCATATCTGGCTCGCTCGCTTGCTCTCTTGTCTGGCTCGCTCTCTTATTTGGCTCGCTCGCATATCTGGCTCGCTCGCTCTCAAATCTGGCTCGCTCGCTTGCTCTCATATCTGGCTAGTTCGCTTGCTCTCTTGTCTTGCTTGCTCTCTTATCTGGCTCGCTCGCTCTCATATCTGGCTGGCTCGCTTGCTCTCATATCTGGCTCGCTCGCTTGCTCTCTTGTCTGGCTTGCTCTCTTATCTGGCTCGCTCGCTCTCATATCTGGCTCACTCGCTTGCTCTCATGTCTGGCTCGCTTGCTCTCATATCTGGCTCGCTCGCTTGCTCTCATGTCTGGCTCGCTCGCTCTCATATCTGGCTTTCTCTCTTGCTCTCTTGTCTGGTTCGCTCTCTTATCTGGCTCGCTCTCATATCTGGCTTGCTCGCTTGCTCTCATATCTGGCTCGCTCGCTTGCTTTCTTGTCTGGCTCGCTCGCATATCTGGCTCGCTCGCTCTCACATCTGGCTGGCTCGCTTGCTCTCATATCTGGCTCGCTCGCTCTCATATCTGGCTCGCTCGCTTGCTCTCTTGTCTTGCTTGCTCTCTTATCTGGTTCGCTCGCTCTCATATCTGGCTGGCTCGCTCGCTCTCACATCTGGCTCGCTCGCTTGCTCTCTTGTCTTGCTCGCTCTCTTATCTGGCTCGCTCGCTTGCTCTCATATCTGGCTGGCTCGCTTGCTCTCATATCTGGCTCGATCACTTGCTCTCTTGTCTGGCTCGCTCTCTTATCTGGCTCGCTCGCTCTCATATCAGGCTCGCTTGCTTGCTCTCATGTCTGGCTCGCTCGCTCTCATATCTGGCTTTCTCGCTTGCTCTCTTGTCTGGCTCGCTCTCTTATCTGGCTCGCTCACATATCTGGCTCGCTCACATATCTGGCTAGCTCGCTCTCACATCTGGCTGGCTCGCTTGCTCTCATTTCTGGCTGGCTCGCTTGCTCTCATTTCTGGCTCGCTCGCTTGCTCTCATATCTGGCTCGCTCGCTTGCTCTCATATCTGGCACGCTCGCTTGCTCTCTTGTCTGGCTCGCTCTCATATCTGGCTAGTTCGCTTGCTCTCTTATCTTGCTCGCTCTCTTATCTGGCTCGCTCGCTCTCATATCTGGCTGGCTCGCTTGCTCTCATATCTGGCTCGCTCGCTTGCTCTCTTGTCTGGCTCGCTCTCTTATCTGGCTTGCTCGCTAGCATATCTGGCTCGCTCGCTTGCTCTCTTGTCTGGCTTGCTCTCTTATCTGGCTCGCTCGCTCTCATATCTGGCTCGCTCGCTTGCTCTCATGTCTGGCTCGCTCGCTCTCATATCTGGCTCGCTCGCTTGCTCTCATGTCTGGCTCGTTCGCTCTCATATCTGGCTTTCTCTCTTGCTCTCTTGTCTGGTTCGCTCTCTTATCTGGCTTGCTCTCATATCTGGCTTGCTCGCTTGCTCTCATATCTGGCTCGCTCGCTTGCTTTCTTGTCTGGCTCGCTCGCATATCTGGCTCGCTCGCTCTCACATCTGGCTGGCTCGCTTGCTCTCATATCTGGCTCGCTCGCTCTCATATCTGGCTCGCTCGCTTGCTCTCTTGTCTTGCTCGCTCTCTTATCTGGCTCGCTCGCTCTCATATCTGGCTGGCTCGCTTGCTCTCATATCTGGCTCGATCGCTTGCTCTCTTGTCTGGCTCGCTCTCTTATCTGGCTTGCTCGCTAGAATATTTGACTTGCGCGCTTGCTCTCTTGTCTGGCTTGCTCTCTTATCTGGCTCGCTCGCTCTCATATCTGGCTCGCTCGCTTGCTCTCATGTCTGGCTCGCTTGCTCTCATATCTGTCTTTCTCGCTTGCTCTCTTGTCTGGCTCGCTCTCTTATCTGGCTCGCTCGCATATCTGGCTAGCTCGCTCTCACATCTGGCTGGCTCGCTTGCTCTCATTTCTGGCTGGCTCGCTTGCTCTCATTTCTGGCTCGCTCGCTTGCTCTCATTTCTGGCTCGCTCGCTTGCTCTCATATCTGGCACGCTCGCTTGCTCTCTTGTCAGGCTCGCTCTCATATCTTGCTAGCTCGCTTGCTCTCTTGTCTTGCTCGCTCTCTTATCTGGCTCGCTCGCTCTCATATCTGGCTGGCTCGATTGCTCTCATATCTGGCTAGCTCGCTTGCTCTCATATCTGGCTCGCTCGCTTGCTCTCATGTCTGGCTCGCTCTCATATCTGGATCGCTCGCTTGCTCTCATATCTGGCTCGCTCGCTTGCTTAATTGTCTGGCTCGCTCTCTTATCTGCCTCGCTCTCTCTCACATCTGGCTTGCTCGCTTGCTCTCATATCTGGCTCGCTCGCTGCTCTCTTGTCTGGCTCGCTCTCATATCTGGCTTGCTCGCATATCTGGCTCGCTCGTTTGCTCTCTTGTCTGGCTCGCTCTCTTATTTGGCTCGCTCGCATATCTGGATCGCTCGCTCTCACATCTGGCTGGCTTGCTTGCTCTCATATCTGGCTCGCTCGCTTGCTCTCATATCTGGCTCGCTCGCTTGCTCTCTTGTCTGGCTCGCTCTCTTATCTGGCTCGCTCGCATATCTGGCTTGCTCGCTCTCACATCGAGCTGGCTCGCTTGCTCTCATATCTGGCTCGCTCGCTTGCTCTCTTGTCTGGCTCGCTCTCTTATCTGGCTCGCTCTCATATCTGGCTTGCTTGCTTGCTCTCATATCTGGCTCGCTCGCTTTCTCTCTTGTCTGCCTCGCTCTCTTTTATGGCTCGCTCACATATCTGGCTCGCTCGCTCTCAAATCTGGCTTGCTCGCTCTCAAATCTGGCTCGCTCGCTTGCTCTCATGTCTGGCTTGCTCGCTTGCTCTCATATCCGGCTCGCTCGCTTGCTCTCATATCTGGCTCGCTCGCTTGCTCTCTTGTCTGGCTCGCTCTCTTATCTGGCTCGCTCGCATATCTTTCTCGCTCGCTCTCAAATCTGGCTCGCTCGCTTGCTCTCATATCTGGATAGTTCGCTCGCTCTCTTATCTTGCTCGCTCTCTTATCTGGCTTGCTTGCTCTCATATCTGGCTGGCTCGCTTACTCTCATATCTGGCTCGCTCACTTGCTCTCTTGTCTGGCTCGCTCTCTTATCTGGCTTGCTCGCTAGCATATCTGGCTCGCACGCTTGCTCTCTTGTCTGGCTTGCTCTCTTATCTGGCTCGCTCGGTCTCATATCTGGCTCGCTCGCTTGCTCTCATGTCTGGCTCGCTTGCTCTCATATCTGGCTTTCTCGCTTGCTCTCTTGTCTGGCTCGCTCTCTTATCTGGCTCGCTCGCATATCTGGCTCGCTCGCTCTCACATCTGGCTGGCTCACTTGCTCTCATTTCTGGCTGGCTCGCTTGCTCTCATTTCTGGCTCGCTCGCTTGCTCTCATATCTGGCTCGCTCGCTTGCTCTCATATCTGGCTCGCTCGCTTGCTCTCTTGTCTGGCTCGCTATCATATCTGGCTAGCTCGCTTGCTCTCTTGTCTTGCTCACTCTTATCTGGCTCGCTCGCTCACTTATCTGGCTGGCTCGCTTGCTCTCATATCTGGCTCGCTCGCTTGCTCTCATATCTGGCTTGCTCGCTCTCATGTCTGGCTCGCTCTCATATCTGGATCGCTCGCTTGCTCTCATATCTGGCTCGCTCGCTTGCTTAATTGTCTGGCTCGCTCTCTTATCTGCCTCGCTCTCTCTCACATCTGGCTTGCTCGCTTGCTCTCATATCTGGCCTGGCTCGCTCGCTTGCTCTCATATCTAGCTCGCTCGCTCGCTCTCTTATCTGGCTTGCTCGCTAGCATATCTGGCTCGCTCGCTTGCTCTCTTGTCTGGCTTGCTCTCTTATCTGGCTCGCTCGCTCTCATATCTGGCTCGCTCGCTTGCTCTCATGTCTGGCTCGCTCGCTCTCATATCTGACTTTCTCGCTTGCTCTCTTGTCTGGTTCGCTCTCTTATGTGGCTAACTCTCATATCTGGCTTGCTCGCTTTCTCTCATATCTGGCTCGATCGCTTGCTCTCTT
This sequence comes from Hyla sarda, assembly GCF_029499605.1. Classification (NCBI taxonomy): domain Eukaryota; kingdom Metazoa; phylum Chordata; class Amphibia; order Anura; family Hylidae; genus Hyla; species Hyla sarda. The sequence continues at coordinate 152,780 of NW_026610425.1, read as the reverse complement.
GTCTGGCTCGCTCTCTTATCTTGCTCGCTCGCACATCTTGCTCGCTCACTCTCACATCTGGCTCGCTCGCTTGCTCTTATATCTGGCTCGCTCGCTTGCTCTCTTGTCTGGCTAGCTCTCTTATCTGGCTTGCTCGCTAGCATATCTGGCTCGCTCGCTTCCTCTCTTGTCTGGCTTGCTCTCTTATCTGTCTCGCTCTCACATCTGGCTTGCTCGCTTGCTCTCATATCTGGCTCGCTCGCTTGCTCTCTTGTCTGGCTCGCTCTCTTATCTGGCTTGCTCGCTAGCATATCTGGCTCACTCGCTTGCTCTCTTGTCTGGCTTCCTCTCTTATCTAGCTCGCTCGCTCTCATATCTGGCTTGCTCGCTTGCTCTCATGTCTGGCTCGCTCGCTCTCATATCTGACTTTCTCGCTTGCTCTCTTGTCTGGTTCGCTCTCTTATCTGGTTCGCTCTCATATCTGGCTTGCTCGCTTGCTCTCATATCTGGCTCGCTCGCTTGCTCTCTTGTCTGACTTGCTCTCTTATTTGTCTCGCTCTCACATCTGGCTTGCTCGCTTGCTCTCATATCTGGCTCGCTCGCTTGCTCTCTTGTCTGGCTCGCTCTCTTATCTGGCTTGCTCGCTAGCATATCTGGCTCGCTCGCTTGCTCTCTTGTCTGGCTTCCTCTCTTATCTGGCTCGCTCGCTCTCATATCTGGCTCGCTCGCTTGCTCTCATGTCTGGCTCGCTCGCTCTCATATCTGGCTCGCTCGCTTGCTCTCATGTCTGGCTCGCTCGCTCTCATATCTGGCTTTCTTGCTTGCTCTCTTGTCTGGTTCGCTCTCTTATCTGGCTCGCTCTCATATCTGGCTTGCTCGCTTGCTCTCATATCTGGCTCGTTCGCTTGCTTTCTTGTCTGGCTCGCTCGCATATCTGGCTCACTCGCTCTCACATCTGGCTGGCTCGCTTGCTCTCATATCTGGCTCGCTCGCTCTCATATCTGGCTCGCTCGTTTGCTCTCTTGTCTTGCTCGCTCTCTTATCTGGCTCGCCCGCTCTCATATCTGGCTGGCTCGCTTGCTCTCCTATCTGGCTCGCTCGCTTGCTCTCTTGTCTGGCTCGCTCTCTTGTCTGGCTTGCTCGCTAGAATATCTGGCTCGCGCGCTTGCTCTCTTGTCTGGCTTGCTCTCTTATCTGGCTCGCTCGCTCTCATATCTGGCTCGCTCGCTTGCTCTCATGTCTGGCTTGCTTGCTCTCATATCTGTCTTTCTCGCTTGCTCTCTTGTCTGGCTCGCTGTCTTATCTGGCTCGCTCGCATATCTGGCTGGCTCGCTCTCACATCTGGCTGGCTCGCTTGCTCTCATTTCTGGCTGGCTCGCTTGCTCTCATTTCTGGCTCGCTCGCTTGCTCTCATATCTGGCTCGCTCGCTTGCTCTCATATCTGGCACGCTCGCTTGCTCTCTTGTCTGGCTCGCTCTCATATCTGGCTAGCTCGCTTGCTCTCTTGTCTTGCTCGCTCTCTTATCTGGCTCGCTAGCTCTCATATCTGGCTGGCTCGCTTGCTCTCATATCTGGCTCGCTCGCTTGTTCTCATATCTGGCTCGCTCGCTTGCTCTCATGTCTGGCTCGCTCTCATATCTGGATCGCTCGCTTGCTCTCATATCTGGCTCGCTCGCTTGCTTAATTGTCTGGCTCGCTCTCTTATCTGCCTCGCTCTCTCTCACATCTGGCTTGCTCGCTTGCTCTCATATCTGGCTCGCTCGCTGCTCTCTTTTCTGGCTCGCTCTCATATCTGGCTTGCTCGCTTGCTCTCATATCTGGCTCGCTCGCTTGCTCTCTTGTCTGGCTCGCTCTGTTATTTGGCTCGCTCGCATATCTGGCTCGCTCGCTCTCACATCTGGATGGCTTGCTTGCTCTCATATCTGGCTCGCTCGCTTGCTCTCATATCTGGCTCGCTCGCTTGCTCTCTTGTCTGGCTCACTCTCTTATCTGGCTCGCTCACTCTCAAATCTGGCTCGCTCGCTTGCTCTCATATCTGGCTAGTTCGCTCGCTCTCTTGTCTTGCTCGCTCTCATATCTGGCTGGCTCGCTTACTCTCATATCTGGCTCGTTCGCTTGCTCTCTTGTCTGGCTCGCTCTCTTATCTGGCTTGCTCGCTAGCATATCTGGCTCGCACGCTTGCTCTCATATCTGGCTTGCTCTCTTATCTGGCTCGCTCGGTCTCATATCTGGCTCGCTCGCTTGCTCTCATGTCTGGCTCGCTTGCTCTCATATCTGGCTTTCTCGCTTGCTCTCTTGTCTGGCTCGCTCTCTTATCTGGCTCGCTCGCATATCTGGCTCGCTCGCTCTCACATCTGGCTGGCTCACTTGCTCTCATTTCTGGCTGGCTCGCTTGCTCTCATTTCTGGCTCGCTCGCTTGCTCTCATATCTGGCTCGCTCGCTTGCTCTCATATCTGGCTCGCTCGCTTGCTCTCTTGTCTGGCTCGCTATCATATCTGGCTAGCTTGCTTGCTCTCTTGTCTTGCTCACTCTTATCTGGCTCACTCGCTCTCATATCTGGCTGGCTCGCTTGCTCTCATATCTGGCTCGCTCGCTTGCTCTCATATCTGGCTCGCTCGCTCTCATGTCTGGCTCGCTCTCATATCTGGATCGCTCGCTTGCTCTCATATCTGGCTCGCTCGCTTGCTCTCTTGTCTGGCTAGCTCTCTTATCTGGCTTGCTCGCTAGCATATCTGGCTCGCTCGCTTCCTCTCTTGTCTGGCTTGCTCTCTTCAATGTCTCGCTCTCACATCTGGCTTGCTCGCTTGCTCTCATATCTGGCTCGCTCGCTTGCTCTCTTGTCTGGCTCGCTCTCTTATCTGGCTTGCTCGCTAGCATATCTGGCTCGCTCGCTTGCTCTCTTGTCTGGCTTCCTCTCTTATCTGGCTCGCTCGCTCTCATATCTGGCTCGCTCGCTTGCTCTCATGTCTGGCTCGCTTGCTCTCATATCTGACTTTCTCGCTTGCTCTCTTGTCTGGTTCGCTCTCTTATCTGGCTCGCTCTCATATCTGGCTTGCTCGCTTGCTCTCATATCTGGCTCGCTCGCTTGCTCCCTTGTCTGGCTCGCTCTCTTATCTGGCTTGCTCGCTAGCATATCTGGCTCGCTCGCTTGCTCTTGTCTGACTTGCTCTCTTATTTGTCTCGCTCTCACATCTGGCTTGCTCGCTTGCTCTCATATCTGGCTCGCTCGCTTGCTCTCTTGTCTGGCTCGCTCTCTTATCTGGCTTGCTCGCTAGCATATCTGGCTCGCTCGCTTGCTCTCTTGTCTGGCTTCCTCTCTTATCTGGCTCGCTCGCTCTCATATCTGGCTCGCTCGCTTGCTCTCATGTCTGGCTCGCTCGCTCTCATATCTGACTTTCTCGCTTGCTTTCTTGTCTGGTTCGCTCTCTTATCTGGCTCGCTCTCATATCTGGCTTGCTCGCTTGCTCTCATATCTGGCTCGCTCGCTTGCTCTCTTGTCTGGCTCGCTCTCTTATCTGGCTTGCTCACTAGCATATCTGGCTCGCTCACTTGCTCTCTTGTCTGACTTGCTCTCTTATCTGTCTCGCTCTCACATCTGGCTTGCTCGCTTGCTCTCATATCTGGCTCGCTCGCTTGCTCTCTTGACTGGCTCGCTCTCTTATCTGGCTTGCTCACTAGCATATCCGGCTCGCTCGCTTGCTCTCTTGTCTGGCTTGCTCTCTTATCTGGCTTGCTTGCTCTCATATCTGGCTCGCTCGCTTGATCTCATGTCTGGCTCGCTCGCTCTCATATCTGGCTCGCTTGATTGCTCTCATGTCTGGCTCGCTCGCTCTCATATCTGGCTTTCTCGCTTGCTCTCTTGTCTGGTTTGCTCTCTAATCTGGCTCGCTCTCATATCTGGCTTGCTCGCTTGCTCTCATATTTGGCTCGCTCACTTGCTCTCTTATCTGTCTCGCTCTCACATCTGGTTCGCTCGCTTGCTCTCATATCTAGCTCGCTCGCTCTCTTATCTGGCTTGCTCGCTAGCATATCTGGCTCGCTCGCTTGCTCTCTTGTCTGGCTTGCTCTCTTATCTGGCTCGCTTGCTCTCATATCTGGCTCGCTCGCTTGCTCTCATGTCTGGCTCGCTCGCTCTCATATCTGACTTTCTCACTTGCTCTCTTGTCTGGTTCGCTCTCTTATGTGGCTAACTCTCATATCTGGCTTACTCGCTTGCTCTCATATCTGGCTCGCTCGCTTGCTCTCTTGTCTGGCTAGCTCTCTTATCTGGCTTGCTCGCTAGCATATCTGGCTCGCTCGCTTCCTCTCTTGTCTGGCTTGCTCTCTTCTCTGTCTCGCTCTCACATCTGGCTTGCTCGCTTGCTCTCATATCTGGCTCGCTCGCTTGCTCTCTTGTCTGGCTCGCTCTCTTATCTGGCTTGCTCGCTAGCATATCTGGCTCGCTCGCTTGCTCTCTTGTCTGGCTTCCTCTCTTATCTGGCTCGCTCGCTCTCATATCTGGCTCGCTCGCTTGCTCTCATGTCTGGCTCGCTCGCTCTCATATCTGACTTTCTCGCTTGCTCTCTTGTCTGGTTCGCTCTCTTATCTGGCTCGCTCTCATATCTGGCTTGCTCGCTTGCTCTCATATCTGGCTCGCTCGCTTGCTCCCTTGTCTGGCTCGCTCTCTTATCTGGCTTGCTCGCTAGCATATCTGGCTCGCTCGCTTGCTCTTGTCTGACTTGCTCTCTTATTTGTCTCGCTCTCACATCTGGCTTGCTCGCTTGCTCTCATATCTGGCTCGCTCGCTTGCTCTCTTGTCTGGCTCGCTCTCTTATCTGGCTTGCTCGCTAGCATATCTGGCTCGCTCGCTTGCTCTCTTGTCTGGCTTCCTCTCTTATCTGGCTCGCTCGCTCTCATATCTGGCTCGCTCGCTTGCTCTCATGTCTGGCTCGCTCGCTCTCATATCTGACTTTCTCGCTTGCTTTCTTGTCTGGTTCGCTCTCTTATCTGGCTCGCTCTCATATCTGGCTCGCTCGCTTGCTCTCATATCTGGCTCGCTCGCTTGCTCTCTTGTCTGGCTCGCTCTCTTATCTGGCTTGCTCACTAGCATATCTGGCTCGCTCACTTGCTCTCTTGTCTGACTTGCTCTCTTATCTGTCTCGCTCTCACATCTGGCTTGCTCGCTTGCTCTCATATCTGGCTCGCTCGCTTGCTCTCTTGACTGGCTCGCTCTCTTATCTGGCTTGCTCACTAGCATATCCGGCTCGCTCGCTTGCTCTCTTGTCTGGCTTGCTCTCTTATCTGGCTTGCTTGCTCTCATATCTGGCTCGCTCGCTTGATCTCCTGTCTGGCTCGCTCGCTCTCATATCTGGCTCGCTCGATTGCTCTCATGTCTGGCTCGCTCGCTCTCATATCTGGCTTTCTCGCTTGCTCTCTTGTCTGGTTTGCTCTCTAATCTGGCTCGCTCTCATATCTGGCTTGCTCGCTTGCTCTCATATTTGGCTCGCTCACTTGCTCTCTTGTCTGGCTCGCTCTCTTATCTGGCTCACTCGCATATCTGGCTCGCTCGCTCTCATATCTGGCTTGCTCGCTTGCTCTCATATCTGGCTCGCTCGCTTGCTCTCAAATCTGGCTCGCTTGCTTGCTCTCATATCTGGCTAGCTCGCTTGCTCTCTTATCTTGCTCGCTCTCTTATCTGGCTCGCTCGCTCTCATATCTGGCTGGCTTGCTTGCTCTCATATCTGGCTCGCTCGCTTGCTCTCATATCTTGCTCGCTCTCATGTCTGGCTTGCTCGCTCTCATGTCTGGCTCCCTCTCATATCTGGATCGCTCGCTTGCTCTCATATCTGGCTCGCTCGCTTGCTTAATTGTCTGTCTCGCTCTCTTATCTGCCTCGCTCTCTCTCACATCTGGCTTGCTCGCTTGCTCTCATATCTGGCTCGCTCGCTGCTCTCTTGTCTGGCTCCCTCTCTTATCTGGCTCGCTAACATATCTTGCTCGCTCACTCTCACATCTGGCTCGCTCGCTTGCTCTTATATCTGGCTCGCTCGCTTGCTCTCTTGTCTGGCTCGCTCTCTTATCTGGCTTGCTCGCTAGCATATCTGGCTCGCTCGCTTACTCTCTTGTCTGGCTTGCTCTCTTATCTGTCTCGCTCTCACATCTGGCTCGCTTGCTCTCATATCTGGCTCGCTCGCTTGCTCTCTTGTCTGGCTCGCTCTCTTATCTGGCTTGCTCGCTAGCATATCTGGCTCGCTCGCTTGCTCTCTTGTCTGGCTTGCTCTCTTATCTGGCTCGCTGGCTCTCTTATCTGGCTCGCTCGCTTGCTCTCATGTCTGGCTCGCTCACTCTCATATCTGGCTTTCTCGCTTGCTCTCTTGTCTGGTTCGCTCTCTTATCTGGCTCGCTCTCATATCTGGCTTGCTCGCTTGCTCTCATATCTGGCTCGCTCGCTTGCTCTCTTGTCTGGCTCGCTCTCTTATCTGGCTCGCTCGCATATCTTGCTCGCTCGCTCTCACATCTGGCTGGCTTGCTTGCTTTCATATCTGGCTCGCTCGCTTGCTCTCATATCTGGCTCGCTCGCTCGCTCTCACATCTGGTTCGCTCTCTTATCTGGCTCGCTCGCATATCTGGCTCGCTTGCTCTCACATCTAGCTGGCTCGCTTGCTTTCATATCTGGCTCGCTCGCTTGCTCTCTTGTCTGGCTCACTCTCTTACCTGGCTTGCTCGCTAGCATATCTGGCTCGCTGGCTTGCTCTCTTGTCTGCCTTGCTCTCTTATCTGGCTCGCTGGCTCTCTTATCTGGCTCGCTCGCTTGCTCTCATGTCTGGCTCGCTCACTCTCATATCTGGCTTTCTCGCTTGCTCTCTTGTCTGGTTCGCTCTTTTATCTGGCTCGCTCTCATATCTGGCTTGCTGGCTTGCTCTCATTTCTGGCTCGCTCGCTTGCTCTCTTGTCTGGCTTGCTCTCTTATCTGGCTCGCTTGCATATCTTGCTCGCTCGCTCTCACATCTGGCTGGCTTGCTTGCTTTCATATCTGGCTCGCTCGCTTGCTCTCATATCTGGCTCGCTCGCTCTCACATCTGGTTCGCTCTCTTATCTGGCTCGCTCGCATATCTGGCTCGCTTGCTCTCACATCTAGCTGGCTCTCTTGCTTTCATATCTGGCTCGCTCGCTTGCTCTCTTGTCTGGCTCGCTCTCTCATCTGGCTCGCTCTCATATCATGCTTGCTAGCTTGCTCTCATTTCTGGCTCGCTCGCTTGCTCTCTTGTCTGTCTCGCTCTCTTTTATGGCTCGCTCGCATATCTGGCTCGCTCGCTCTCAATTCTGGCTCGCTTGCTTGTTCTCATATATGGCTTGCTCGCTTGCTCTCATATCCGGCTCGCTCGCTTGCTCTCATATCTGGCTTGCTCGCTTGCTCTCTTATCTGGCTCGCTCTCTTATCTGGCTCGCTCGCATATCTGATTCGCTCGCTCTCAAATCTGGCTCGCTCGCTTGCTCTCATATCTGGCTAGTTCGCTTGCTCTCTTGTCTTGCTCGCTCTCTTATCTGGCTCGCTCGCTCTCATATCTGGCTGGCTCGCTTGCTCTCATATCTGGCTCGCTCGCTTGCTCTCTTGTCTTGCTCGCTCTCTTATCTGGCTCGCTCGCTCTCATATCTGGCTGGCTCGCTTGCTCTCATATCTGGCTGGCTCGCTTGCTCTCATATCTGGTTCGCTCGCTTGCTCTTTTGTCTGGCTCGTTATCTTATCTGGCTTGCTCGCTAGAATATCTGGCTCGCACGCTTGCTCTCTTGTCTGGCTTGCTCTCTTATCTGGCTCGCTCGCTCTCATATCTGGCTCGCTCGCTTCCTCTCATGTCTGGCTCGCTCGCTCTCATATCTGGCTCGCTCGCTTGCTCTCTTGTCTGGCTCCCTCTCTTATCTGGCTCGCTCGCATATCTGGCTAGCTCGCTCTCACATCTGGCTGGCTCGCTTGCTCTCATTTCTGGCTGGCTCGCTTGCTCTCATTTCTGGCTCGCTCGCTTGCTCTCATATTTGGCTCGCTCGCTTGCTCTCATATCTGGCTTGCTCGCTTGCTCTCTTGTCTGGCTCGCTCTCATATATGGCTAGCTCGCTTGCTCTCTTGTCTTGCTCGCTCTCTTATCTGGCTCGCTCGCTCTCATATCTGGCTGGCTCGCTTGCTCTCATATCTGGCTCGCTCGCTTGCTCTCATATCTGGCTCGCTCTCATATCTGGATCGCTCGCTTGCTCTCATATCTGGCTCGCTCGCTTGCTTAATTGTCTGACTCGCTCTCTTATCTGTCTCGCTCTCTCTCACATCTGGCTTGCTCGCTTGCTCTCATATCTGGCTCGCTCGCTTGCTCTCTTGTCTGGCTCCCTCTCTTATCTGGCTCGCTCGCATATCTGGCTCGCTCGCTCTCACATCTGGCTGGCTTGCTTGCTCTCATATCTGGCTCGCTCGCTTGCTCTCATATCTGGCTCGCTCTCTTGCTCTCTTGTCTGGCTCGCTCGCTTGCTTAATTGTCTGGCTCGCTCTCTTATCTGCCTCGCTCTCTCTCACATCTGGCTTGCTCACTTGCTCTCATATCTGGCTCGCTCTCATTTCTGGATCGCTCACTTGCTCTCATATCTGGCTCGCTCGCTTGCTTAATTGTCTGACTCGCTCTCTTATCTGTCTCGCTCTCTCTCACATCTGGCTTGCTCGCTTGCTCTCATATCTGGCTCGCTCGCTGCTCTCTTGTCTGGCTCGCTCTCATATCTGGCTTGCTCGCTTGCTCTCATATCTGGCTCGCTCGCTTGTTCTCTTGTCTGGCTCCCTCTCTTATCTGGCTCGCTCGCATATCTGGCTCGCTCGCTCTCACATCTGGCTGGCTTGCTTGCTCTCATATCTGGCTCGCTCGCTTGCTCTCATATCTGGCTCGCTCTCTTGCTCTCTTGTCTGGCTCGCTTGCTTGCTTAATTGTCTGGCTCGCTCTCTTATCTGCCTCGCTCTCTCTCACATCTGGCTTGCTCGCTTGCTCTCATATCTGGCTCGCTCGCTGCTCTCTTGTCTGGCTCGCTCTCTTATCTGGCTCGCTCGCATATCTTGCTCGCTCGCTTGCTCTCTTGTCTGACTTGCTCTCTTATCTGTCTCTCTCTCACATCTGGCTCGCTCGCTTGTTCTCATATCTAGCTCGCTCTCTTATCTGGCTTGCTCGCTAGCATATCTGGCTCGCTCGCTTGCTCTCTTGTCTGGCTTGCTCTCTTATCTGGCTCGCTCTCTCTCACATCTGGCTTGCTCGCTTGCTCTCATATCTGGCTCGCTTGCTGCTCTCTTGTCTGGCTCGCTCTCATATCTGGCTTGCTCGCTTGCTCTCATTTCTGGCTCGCTCGCTTGCTCTCATATCTGGCTCGCTCGCTTGCTCTCATATCTGGCTCGCTCGCTTGCTCTCTTGTCTGGCTCGCTCTCATACATGGCTAGCTCGCTTGCTCTCTTTTCTTGCTCGCTCTCTTATCTGGCTCGCTCGCTCTCATATCTGGCTGGCTCGCTTGCTCTCATATCTGGCTCGCTCGCTCTCATATCTGGCTGGCTCGCTTGCTCTCATATCTGGCTCGCTCGCTTGCTCTCATATCTGGCTCGCTCGCTCTCATGTCTGGCTCGCTCTCATATCTGGATCGCTCGCTTGCTCTCATATCTGGCTCGCTCGCTTGCTTAATTCTCTTGCTCGCTCTCTTATCTGCCTCCCTCTCTCTCACATCTGGCTTGCTCACTTGCTCTCATATCTGTCTCGCTCGCTTGCTCTCTTGTCTGGCTCGCTCTCTTATCTGGCTTGCTCGCATATCTGGCTCGCTCGCTCTCACATCTGGCTGGCTTGCTTGCTCTCATATCTGGCTCGCTCGCTTGCTCTCATATCTGGCTCGCTCGCTCTCATGTCTGGCTCGCTCTCATATCTGGATTGCTCGCTTGCTCTCATATCTGGCTCGCTCGCTTGCTTAATTGTCTGGCTCGCTCTCTTATCTGCCTCGCTCTCTCTCACATCTGGCTTGCTCGCTTGCTCTCATTTCTGGCTCGCTCGCTTGCTCTCTTGTCTGGGTCGCTCTCTTATCTGGCTCGCTCTCATATCTGGCTTGCTAGCTTGCTCTCATATCTGACTCGCTCGCTTGCTCTCTTGTCTGTCTCGCTCTCTTTTATGGCTCGCTCACATATCTGGCTCGCTCGCTCTCAAATCTGGCTCGCTCGCTTGCTCTCATATCTGGCTAGTTCGCTTGCTCTCTTGTCTTGCTTGCTCTCTTATCTGGCTCGCTCGCTCTCATATCTGGCTGGCTCGCTTGCTCTCATATCAGGCTCGCTCGCTTGCTCTCTTGTCTGGCTTGCTCTCTTATCTGGCTTGCTCGCTAGCATATCTGGCTCGCTCGCTTGCTCTCTTGTCTGGCTTGCTCTCTTATCTGGCTCGCTCGCTCTCATATCTGGCTCGCTAGCTTGCTCTCATGTCTGGCTCGCTCGCTCTCATATCTGGCTCGCTCGCTTGCTCTCATGTCTGGCTCGCTCGCTCTCATATCTGGCTTTCTCTCTTGCTCTCTTGTCTGGTTCGCTCTCTTATCTGGCTCGCTCTCATATCTGGCTTGCTCGCTTGCTCTCATATCTGGCTCGCTCGCTTGCTTTCTTGTCTGGCTCGCTCGCATATCTGGCTCGCTCGCTCTCACATCTGGCTGGCTCGCTTGCTCTCATATCTGGCTCGCTCGCTCTCATATCTGGCTCGCTCGCTTGCTCTCTTGTCTTGCTTGCTCTCTTATCTGGCTCGCTCTCATATCTGGCTGGCTCGCTCGCTCTCACATCTGGCTCGCTCGCTTGCTCTCTTGTCTTGCTCGCTCTCTTATCTGGCTCGCTCGCTCTCATATCTGGCTGGCTCGCTTGCTCTCATATCTGGCTCGATCACTTGCTCTCTTGTCTGGCTCGCTCTCTTATCTGGCTCGCTCGCTCTCATATCAGGCTCGCTCGCTTGCTCTCATGTCTGGCTCGCTCGCTCTCATATCTGGCTTTCTCGCTTGCTCTCTTGTCTGGCTCGCTCTCTTATCTGGCTCGCTCACATATCTGGCTCGCTCACATATCTGGCTAGCTCGCTCTCACATCTGGCTGGCTCGCTTGCTCTCATTTCTGGCTGGCTCGCTTGCTCTCATTTCTGGCTCGCTCGCTTGCTCTCATATCTGGCTCGCTCGCTTGCTCTCATATCTGGCACGCTCGCTTGCTCTCTTGTCTGGCTCGCTCTCATATCTGACTAGTTCACTTGCTCTCATATCTGGCTCGCTCGCTTGCTCTCTTGTCTGGCTCGCTCTCTTATCTGGCTTGCTCGCATATCTGGCTCGCTCGCTCTCACATCTGTCTGGCTTGCTTGCTCTCATATCTGGCTCGCTCGCTTGCTCTCACATCTGGCTCGCTCTCATGTCTGGCTCGCTCTCATATCTGGATCGCTCGCTTGCTCTCATATCTGGCTCGCTCGCTTGCTTAATTGTCTGGCTCGCTCTCTTATCTGCCTCGCTCTCTCTCACATCTGGCTTGCTCGCTTGCTCTCATATCTGGCTCGCTCGCTTGCTCTCTTGTCTGGGTCGCTCTCTTATCTGGCTCGCTCTCATATCTGGCTTAATAGCTTGCTCTCATATCTGACTCGCTCGCTTGCTCTCTTGTCTGTCTTGCTCTCTTTTATGGCTCGCTCACATATCTGGCTCGCTCGCTCTCAAATCTGGCTCGCTCGCTCTCAAATCTGGCTCGCTCGCTTGCTCTCATATCTGGCTTGCTCGCTTGCTCTCATATCCGGCTCGCTCTCTTGCTCTCATATCTGGCTCGCTCGCTTGCTCTCTTGTCTGGCTCGCTCTCTTATCTGGCTCGCTCGCATATCTGGCTCGCTCGCTCTCAAATCTGGCTCGCTCGCTTGCTCTCATATCTGGCTAGTTCGCTTGCTCTCTTGTCTTGCTTGCTCTCTTATCTGGCTCGCTCGCTCTCATATCTGGCTGGCTCGCTTGCTCTCATATCTGGCTCGCTCGCTTGCTCTCTTGTCTGGCTCGCTCTCTTATCTGGCTTGCTCGCTAGCATATCTGGCTCGCTCGCTTGCTCTCTTGTCTGGCTTGCTCTCTTATCTGGCTCGCTCGCTCTCATATCTGGCTCGCTAGCTTGCTCTCATGTCTGGCTCGCTCGCTCTCATATCTGGCTCGCTCGCTTGCTCTCATGTCTGGCTCGCTCGCTCTCATATCTGGCTTTCTCTCTTGCTCTCTTGTCTGGTTCGCTCTCTTATCTGGCTCGCTCTCATATCTGGCTTGCTCGCTTGCTCTCATATCTGGCTCGCTCGCTTGCTTTCTTGTCTGGCTCGCTCGCATATCTGGCTCGCTCGCTCTCACATCTGGCTGGCTCGCTTGCTCTCATATCTGGCTCGCTCGCTCTCATATCTGGCTCGCTCGCTTGCTCTCTTGTCTTGCTTGCTCTCTTATCTGGCTCGCTCTCATATCTGGCTGGCTCGCTCGCTCTCACATCTGGCTCGCTCGCTTGCTCTCTTGTCTTGCTCGCTCTCTTATCTGGCTCGCTCGCTCTCATATCTGGCTGGCTCGCTTGCTCTCATATCTGGCTCGATCGCTTGCTCTCTTGTCTGGCTCGCTCTCTTATCTGGCTCGCTCGCTCTCATATCAGGCTCGCTCGCTTGCTCTCATGTCTGGCTCGCTCGCTCTCATATCTGGCTTTCTCGCTTGCTCTCTTGTCTGGCTCACTCTCTTATCTGGCTCGCTCACATATCTGGCTCGCTCACATATCTGGCTAGCTCGCTCTCACATCTGGCTGGCTCGCTTGCTCTCATTTCTGGCTGGCTCGCTTGCTCTCATTTCTGGCTCGCTCGCTTGCTCTCATATCTGGCTCGCTCGCTTGCTCTCATATCTGGCTCGCTCGCTTGCTCTCTTGTCTGGCTCGCTCTCATATCTGACTAGTTCGCTTGCTCTCTTGTCTCGCTCGCTCTCTTATCTGGCTCGCTTGCTCTCATATCTGGCTGGCTCGCTTGCTCTCATATCTGGCTCGCTCGCTTGCTCTCTTGTCTGGCTCGCTCTCTTATCTGGCTTGCTCGCTAGCATATCTGGCTCGCTCGCTTGCTCTCTTGTCTGGCTTGCTCGCTCTCATATCTGGCTCGCTCGCTTGCTCTCATGTCTGGCTCGCTCGCTCTCATATCTGGCTTTCTCTCTTGCTCTCTTGTCTGGTTCGCTCTCTTATCTGGCTCGCTCTCATATCTGGCTTGCTCGCTTGCTCTCATATCTGGCTCGCTCGCTTGCTTTCTTGTCTGGCTCGCTCGCATATCTGGCTCGCTCGCTCTCACATCTGGCTGGCTCGCTTGCTCTCATATCTGGCTCGCTCGCTTGCTCTCTTGTCTTGCTCGCTCTCTTATCTGGCTCGTTCGCTCTCATATCTGGCTGGCTCGCTTGCTCTCATATCTGGCTCGATCGCTTGCTCTCTTGTCTGGCTCGCTCTCTTATCTGGCTTGCTCGCTAGAATATTTGGCTTGCGCGCTTGCTCTCTTGTCTGGCTTGCTCTCTTATCTGGCTTGCTCGCTCGCTCTCTTGTCTTGCTCGCTCTCTTATCTGGCTTGCTTGCTCTCATATCTGGCTGGCTCGCTTACTCTCATATCTGGCTTGCTCGCTTGCTCTCTTGTCTGGCTCGCTGGCTTGCTCGCTAGCATATCTGGCTCGCACGCTTGCTCTCTTGTCTGGCTTGCTCTCTTATCTGGCTCGCTCGGTCTCATATCTGGCTCGCTCGCTTGCTCTCATGTCTGGCTCGCTTGCTCTCATATCTGGCTTTCTCGCTTGCTCTCTTGTCTGGCTCGCTCTCTTATCTGGCACGCTCGCATATCTGGCTCGCTCGCTCTCACATCTGGCTGGCTCACTTGCTCTCATTTCTGGCTGGCTCGCTTGCTCTCATTTCTGGCTCGCTCGCTTGCTCTCATATCTGGCATGCTCGCTTGCTCTCTTGTCTGGCTCGCTCTCATATCTGACTAGTTCGCTTGCTCTCTTGTCTTGCTCGCTCTCTTATCTGGCTCGCTTGCTCTCATATCTGGCTGGCTCGCTTGCTCTCATATCTGGCTCGCTCGCTTGCTCTCTTGTCTGGCTCGCTCTCTTATCTGGCTTGCTCGCTAGCATATCTGGCTCGCTCGCTTGCTCTCTTGTCTGGCTTGCTCTCTTATCTGGCTCGCTCGCTCTCATATCTGGCTCACTCGCTTGCTCTCATGTCTGGCTCGCTCGCTCTCATATCTGGCTCGCTCGCTTGCTCTCATGTCTGGCTCGCTCTCATATCTGGCTTTCTCTCTTGCTCTCTTGTCTGGTTTGCTCTCTTATCTGGCTCGCTCTCATATCTGGCTTGCTCGCTTGCTCTCATATCTGGCTCGCTCGCTTGCTTTCTTGTCTGGCTCGCTCGCATATCTGGCTCGCTCGCTCTCGCATCTGGCTGGCTCGCTTGCTCTCATATCTGGCTCGCTCGCTCTCATATCTGGCTCGCTCGCTTGCCCTCTTGTCTTGCTCGCTCTCTTATCTAGCTCGCTCGCTCTCATATCTGGCTGGCTCGCTTGCTCTCATATCTGGCTCGATCGCTTGCTCTCTTGTCTGGCTCGCTCTCTTATCTGGCTTGCTCGCTAGAATATTTGGCTTGCGCGCTTGCTCTCTTGTCTGGCTTGCTCTCTTATCTGGCTCGCTCGCTCTCATATCTGGCTCGATCGCTTGCTCTCTTGTCTGGCTCGCTCTCTTATCTGGCTTGCTCGCTAGAATATTTGGCTTGCTCGCTTACTCTCATATCTGGCTCGCTCGCTTGCTCTCTTGTCTGGCTCGCTCTCTTATCTGGCTCGCTCTCATTTCTGGCTGGCTCACTTGCTCTCATTTCTGGCTGGCTCGCTTGCTCTCATTTCTGGCTCGCTCGCTTGCTTAATTGTCTGGCTCGCTCTCTTATCTGCCTCGCTCTCTCTCACATCTGGCTTGCTCGCTTGCTCTCATATCTGGCTCGCTCGCTTGCTCTCTTGTCTGGGTCGCTCTCTTATCTGGCTCGCTCTCATATCTGGCTTGCTAGCTTGCTCTCATATCTGACTCGCTCGCTTGCTCTCTTGTCTGTCTCGCTCTCTTTTATGGCTCGCTCACATATCTGGCTCGCTCGCTCTCAAATCTGGCTCGCTCGCTCTCAAATCTGGCTCGCTCGCTTGCTCTCATATCTGGCTTGCTCGCTTGCTCTCATATCCGGCTCGCTCTCTTGCTCTCATATCTGGCTCGCTCGCTTGCTCTCTTGTCTGGCTCGCTCTCTTATCTGGCTCGGTCGCATATCTGGCTCGCTCGCTCTCAAATCTTGCTTGCTCGCTTGCTCTCATATCTGGCTAGTTTGCTTGCTCTCTTGTCTTGCTTGCTCTCTTATCTGGCTCGCTCGCTCTCATATCTGGCTGGCTCGCTTGCTCTCATATCTGGCTCGCTCGCTTGCTCTCTTGTCTGGCTCGCTCTCTTATCTGGCTTGCTCGCTAGCATATCTGGCTCGCTCGCTTGCTCTCTTGTCTGGCTTGCTCTCTTATCTGGCTCGCTCGCTCTCATATCTGGCTGGCTCGCTTACTCTCATATCTGGCTCGCTCGCTTGCTCTCTTGTCTGGCTCGCTCTCTTATCTGGCTCGCTCTCATATCTGGCTTGCTAGCTTGCTCTCATATCTGGCTCGCTCGCTTGCTCTCATATCTGGCACGCTCGCTTGCTCTCTTGTCTGGCTCGCTCTCATATCTGACTAGTTCGCTTGCTCTCTTGTCTTGCTCGCTCTCTTATCTGGCTCGCTTGCTCTCATATCTGGCTGGCTCGCTTGCTCTCATATCTGGCTCGCTCGCTTGCTCTCTTGTCTGGCTCGCTCTCTTATCTGGCTTGCTCGCTAGCATATCTGGCTCGCTCGCTTGCTCTCTTGTCTGGCTTGCTCTCTTATCTGGCTCGCTCGCTCTCATATCTGGCTCGCTCGCTTGCTCTCATGTCTGGCTCGCTCGCTCTCATATCTGGCTCGCTCGCTTGCTCTCATGTCTGGCTCGCTCGCTCTCATATCTGACTTTCTCTCTTGCTCTCTTGTCTGGTTCGCTCTCTTATCTGGCTCGCTCTCATATCTGGCTTGCTCGCTTGCTCTCATATCTGGCTCGCTCGCTTGCTTTCTTGTCTGGCTCGCTCGCATATCTGGCTCGCTCGCTCTCGCATCTGGCTGGCTCGCTTGCTCTCATATCTGGCTCGCTCGCTCTCATATCTGGCTGGCTCGCTTGCTCTCTTGTCTTGCTCGCTCTCTTATCTAGCTCGCTCGCTCTCATATCTGGCTGGCTCGCTTGCTCTCATATCTGGCTCGATCGCTTGCTCTCTTGTCTGGCTCGCTCTCTTATCTGGCTTGCTCGCTAGAATATTTGGCTTGCGCGCTTGCTCTCTTGTCTGGCTTGCTCTCTTATCTGGCTCGCTCGCTCTCATATCTGGCTCGATCGCTTGCTCTCTTGTCTGGCTCGCTCTCTTATCTGGCTTGCTCGCTAGAATATTTGGCTTGCTCGCTTGCTCTCATTTCTGTCTGGCTCGCTCTCTTATCTGGCTCGCTCTCATATCTGGCTAGCTCGCTCTCACATCTGGCTGGCTCGCTTGCTCTCATTTCTGGCTGGCTCACTTGCTCTCATTTCTGGCTGGCTCGCTTGCTCTCATTTCTGGCTCGCTCGCTTGCTTAATTGTCTGGCTCGCTCTCTTATCTGTCTCGCTCTCTCTCACATCTGGCTTGCTCGCTTGCTCTCATATCTGGCTCGCTCGCTTGCTCTCTTGTCTGGGTCGCTCTCTTATCTGGCTCGCTCTCATATCTGGCTTGCTAGCTTGCTCTCATATCTGACTCGCTCGCTTGCTCTCTTGTCTGTCTCGCTCTCTTTTATGGCTCGCTCACATATCTGGCTCGCTCGCTCTCAAATCTGGCTCGCTCGCTCTCAAATCTGGCTCGCTCGCTTGCTCTCATATCTGGCTTGCTCGCTTGCTCTCATATCCGGCTCGCTCTCTTGCTCTCATATCTGGCTCGCTCGCTTGCTCTCTTGTCTGGCTCGCTCTCTTATCTGGCTCGCTCGCATATCTGGCTCGCTCGTTCTCAAATCTGGCTTGCTCGCTTGCTCTCATATCTGGCTAGTTTGCTTGCTCTCTTGTCTTGCTTGCTCTCTTATCTGGCTCGCTCGCTCTCATATCTGGCTGGCTCGCTTGCTCTCATATCTGGCTCGCTCGCTTGCTCTCTTGTCTGGCTCGCTCTCTTATCTGGCTTGCTCACTAGCATATCTGGCTCGCTCGCTTGCTCTCTTGTCTGGCTTGCTCTCTTATCTGGCTCGCTCGCTCTCATATCTGGCTCGCTCGCTTGCTCTCATGTCTGGCTCGCTCGCTCTCATATCTGGCTCGCTCGCTTGCTCTCATGTCTGGCTCGCTCGCTCTCATATCTGGCTTTCTCTCTTGCTCTCTTGTCTGGTTCGCTCTCTTATCTGGCTCGCTCTCATATCTGGCTTGCTCGCTTGCTCTCATATCTGGCTCGCTCGCTTGCTTTCTTGTCTGGCTCGCTCGCATATCTGGCTCGCTCGCTCTCGCATCTGGCTGGCTCGCTTGCTCTCATATCTGGCTCGCTCGCTCTCATATCTGGCTGGCTCGCTTGCTCTCTTGTCTGGCTCGCTCTCTTATCTGGCTTGCTCGCTAGAATATTTGGCTTGCGCGCTTGCTCTCTTGTCTGGCTCGCTCTCTTATCTAGCTCGCTCGCTCTCATATCTGGCTGGCTCGCTTGCTCTCATATCTGGCTCGATCGCTTGCTCTCTTGTCTGGCTCGCTCTCTTATCTGGCTTGCTCGCTAGAATATTTGGCTTGCGCGCTTGCTCTCTTGTCTGGCTTGCTCTCTTATCTGGCTCGCTCGCTCTCATATCTGGCTCGATCGCTTGCTCTCTTGTCTGGCTCGCTCTCTTATCTGGCTTGCTCGCTAGAATATTTGGCTTGCTCGCTTGCTCTCATTTCTGTCTGGCTCGCTCTCTTATCTGGCTCGCTCTCATATCTGGCTAGCTCGCTCTCACATCTGGCTGGCTCGCTTGCTCTCATTTCTGGCTGGCTCACTTGCTCTCATTTCTGGCTGGCTCGCTTGCTCTCATTTCTGGCTCGCTCGCTTGCTTAATTGTCTGGCTCGCTCTCTTATCTGTCTCGCTCTCTCTCACATCTGGCTTGCTCGCTTGCTCTCATATCTGGCTCGCTCGCTTGCTCTCTTGTCTGGGTCGCTCTCTTATCTGGCTCGCTCTCATATCTGGCTTGCTAGCTTGCTCTCATATCTGACTCGCTCGCTTGCTCTCTTGTCTGTCTCGCTCTCTTTTATGGCTCGCTCACATATCTGGCTCGCTCGCTCTCAAATCTGGCTCGCTCGCTCTCAAATCTGGCTCGCTCGCTTGCTCTCATATCTGGCTTGCTCGCTTGCTCTCATATCCGGCTCGCTCTCTTGCTCTCATATCTGGCTCGCTCGCTTGCTCTCTTGTCTGGCTCGCTCTCTTATCTGGCTCGCTCGCATATCTGGCTCGCTCGCTCTCAAATCTGGCTTGCTCGCTTGCTCTCATATCTGGCTAGTTTGCTTGCTCTCTTGTCTTGCTTGCTCTCTTATCTGGCTCGCTCGCTCTCATATCTGGCTGGCTCGCTTGCTCTCATATCTGGCTCGCTCGCTTGCTCTCTTGTCTGGCTCGCTCTCTTATCTGGCTTGCTCGCTAGCATATCTGGCTCGCTCGCTTGCTCTCTTGTCTGGCTTGCTCTCTTATCTGGCTCGCTCGCTCTCATATCTGGCTCGCTCGCTTGCTCTCATGTCTGGCTCGCTCGCTCTCATATCTGGCTCGCTAGCTTGCTCTCATGTCTGGCTCGCTCGCTCTCATATCTGGCTTTCTCTCTTGCTCTCTTGTCTGGTTCGCTCTCTTATCTGGCTCGCTCTCATATCTGGCTTGCTCGCTTGCTCTCATATCTGGCTCGCTCGCTTGCTTTCTTGTCTGGCTCGTTTGCATATCTTGCTCGCTCGCTCTCACATCTGGCTGGCTTGCTTGCTCTCATATCTGGCTCGCTCGCTCTCATATCTGGCTCGCTCGCTTGCTCTCTTGTCTTGCTTGCTCTCTTATCTGGCTCGCTCGCTCTCATATCTGGCTGGCTCGCTCGCTCTCACATCTGGCTCGCTCGCTTGCTCTCTTGTCTTGCTCGCTCTCTTATCTGGCTCGCTCGCTCTCATATCTGGCTGGCTCGCTTGCTCTCATATCTAGCTCGCTCGCTTGCTCTCATATCTGGCTCGCTCGCTTGCTCTCTTGTCTGGGTCGCTCTCTTATCTGGCTCGCTCTCATATCTGGCTTGCTAGCTTGCTCTCATATCTGACTCGCTCGCTTGCTCTCTTGTCTGTCTCGCTCTCTTTTATGGCTCGCTCACATATCTGGCTCGCTCGCTCTCAAATCTGGCTCGCTCGCTCTCAAATCTGGCTCGCTCGCTTGCTCTCATATCTGGCTTGCTCGCTTGCTCTCATATCCGGCTCGCTCTCTTGCTCTCATATCTGGCTCGCTCGCTTGCTCTCTTGTCTGGCTCGCTCTCTTATCTGGCTCGCTCGCATATCTGGCTCGCTCGCTCTCAAATCTGGCTTGCTCGCTTGCTCTCATATCTGGCTAGTTTGCTTGCTCTCTTGTCTTGCTTGCTTTCTTATCTGGCTCGCTCGCTCTCATATCTGGCTGGCTCGCTTGCTCTCATATCTGGCTAGTTTGCTTGCTCTCTTGTCTTGCTTGCTCTCTTATCTGGCTCGCTCGCTCTCATATCTGGCTGGCTCGCTTGCTCTCATATCTGGCTCGCTCGCTTGCTCTCTTGTCTGGCTCGCTCTCTTATCTGGCTTGCTCGCTAGCATATCTGGCTCGCTCGCTTGCTCTCATGTCTGGCTCGCTCGCTCTCATATCTGGCTCGCTCGCTTGCTCTCATGTCTGGCTCGCTCGCTTGCTTTCTTGTCTGGCTCGTTTGCATATCTGGCTCGCTCGCTCTCACATCTGGCTGGCTTGCTTGCTCTCATATCTGGCTCGCTCGCTCTCATATCTGGCTCGCTCGCTTGCTCTCTTGTCTTGCTTGCTCTCTTATCTGGCTCGCTCGCTCTCATATCTGGCTGGCTCGCTCGCTCTCACATCTGGCTCGCTCGCTTGCTCTCTTGTCTTGCTCGCTCTCTTATCTGGCTCGCTCGCTCTCATATCTGGCTGGCTCGCTTGCTCTCATATCTAGCTCGATCGCTTGCTCTCTTGTCTGGCTCGCTCTCTTATCTGGCTCGCTCGCTCTCATATCAGGCTCGCTCGCTTGCTCTCATGTCTGGCTCGCTCGCTCTCATATCTGGCTTTCTCGCTTGCTCTCTTGTCTGGCTCGCTCTCTTATCTGGCTCACTCACATATCTGGCTCGCTCACATATCTGGCTAGCTCGCTCTCACATCTGGCTGGCTCGCTTGCTCTCATTTCTGGCTGGCTCGCTTGCTCTTATTTCTGGCTCGCTCGCTTGCTCTCATATCTGGCTCGCTCGCTTGCTCTCATATCTGGCACGCTCGCTTGCTCTCTTGTCTGGCTCGCTCTCATATCTGGCTAGTTCGCTTGCTCTCTTGTCTTGCTCGCTCTCTTATCTGGCTCGCTCGCTCTCATATCTGGCTGGCTCGCTTGCTCTCATATCTGGCACGCTCGCTTGCTCTCTTGTCTGGCTCGCTCTCTTATCTGGCTTGCTCGCTAGCATATCTGGCTCGCTCGCTTGCTCTCTTGTCTGGCTTGCTCTCTTATCTGGCTCGCTCGCTCTCATATCTGGCTCGCTCGCTTGCTCTCATGTCTGGCTCGCTCGCTCTCATATCTGGCTCGCTCGCTTGCTCTCATATCTGGCTCGCTCGCTCTCATATCTGGCTTTCTCTCTTGCTCTCTTGTCTGGTTCGCTCTCTTATCTGGCTCGCTCTCATATCTGGCTTGCTCGCTTGCTCTCATATCTGGCTCGCTCGCTTGCTTTCTTGTCTGGCTCGCTCGCATATCTGGCTCGCTCGCTCTCACATCTGGCTGGCTCGCTTGCTCTCATATCTGGCTCGCTCGCTCTCATATCTGGCTCGCTCGCTTGCTCTCTTGTCTTGCTCGCTCTCTTATCTGGCTCGCTCGCTCTCATATCTGGCTGGCTCGCTTGCTCTCATATCTGGCTCGATCGCTTGCTCTCTTGTCTGGCTCGCTCTCTTATCTGGCTTGCTCGCTAGAATATTTGGCTTGCACGCTTGCTCTCTTGTCTGGCTTGCTCTCTTATCTGGCTCGCTCGCTCTCATATCTGGCTCGCTCGCTTGCTCTCATGTCTGGCTCGCTTGCTCTCATATCTGTCTTTCTCGCTTGCTCTCTTGTCTGGCTCGCTCTTTTATCTGGCTCGCTCGCATATCTGGCTAGCTCGCTCTCACATCTGGCTGGCTCGCTTGCTCTCATTTCTGGCTGGCTCGCTTGCTCTCATTTCTGGCTCGCTCGCTTGCTCTCATATCTGGCTCGCTCGCTTGCTCTCATATCTGGCACGCTCGCTTGCTCTCTTGTCAGGCTCGCTCTCATATCTTGCTAGCTCGCTTGCTCTTTTGTCTTGCTCGCTCTCTTATCTGGCTCGCTCGCTCTCATATCTGGCTGGCTCGATTGCTCTCATATCTGGCTAGCTCGCTTGCTCTCATATCTGGCTCGCTCGCTTGCTCTCATGTCTGGCTCGCTCTCATATCTGGATCGCTCGCTTGCTCTCATATCTGGCTCGCTCGCTTGCTTAATTGTCTGGCTCGCTCTCTTATCTGCCTCGCTCTCTCTCACATCTGGCTTGCTCGCTTGCTCTCATATCTGGCTCGCTCGCTGCTCTCTTGTCTGGCTCGCTCTCATATCTGGCTTGCTCGCATATCTGGCTCGCTCGCTTGCTCTCTTGTCTGGCTCGCTCTCTTATTTGGCTCGCTCGCATATCTGGCTCGCTCGCTCTCACATCTGGCTGGCTTGCTTGCTCTCATATCTGGCTCGCTCGCTTGCTCTCATATCTGGCTCGCTCGCTTGCTCTCTTGTCTGGCTCGCTCTCTTATCTGGCTCGCTCGCATATCTGGCTCGCTCGCTCTCACATCGAGCTGGCTCGCTTGCTCTCATATCTGGCTCGCTCGCTTGCTCTCTTGTCTGGCTCGCTCTCTTATCTGGCTCGCTCTCATATCTGGCTTGCTAGCTTGCTCTCATATCTGGCTCGCTCGCTTTCTCTCTTGTCTGCCTCGCTCTCTTTTATGGCTCGCTCACATATCTGGCTCGCTCGCTCTCAAATCTGGCTCGCTCGCTCTCAAATCTGGCTCGCTCGCTTGCTCTCATGTCTGGCTTGCTCGCTTGCTCTCATATCCGGCTCGCTCTCTTGCTCTCATATCTAGCTCGCTCTCTTATCTGGCTTGCTCGCTAGCATATCTGGCTCGCTCGCTTGCTCTCTTGTCTGGCTCGCTCTCTTATCTGGCTCGCTCGCATATCTTTCTCGCTCGCTCTCAAATCTGGCTCGCTCGCTTGCTCTCCTATCTGGATAGTTCGCTCGCTCTCTTGTCTTGCTCGCTCTCTTATCTGGCTTGCTTGCTCTCATATCTGGCTGGCTCACTTACTCTCATATCTGGCTCGCTCGCTTGCTCTCTTGTCTGGCTCGCTCTCTTATCTGGCTTGCTCGCTAGCATATCTGGCTCGCACGCTTGCTCTCTTGTCTGGCTTGCTCTCTTATCTGGCTCGCTCGCTCTCATATCTGGCTTGCTCGCTTGCTCTCATATCTGGCTCGCTCGCTTGCTTTCTTGTCTGGCTCGCTCTCATATCTGGCTCGCTCGCTTGCTCTCTTGTCTTGCTCGCTCTCTTATCTGGCTCGCTCGCTCTCATATCTGGCTGGCTCGCTTGCTCTCATATCTGGCTCGATCGCTTGCTCTCTTGTCTGGCTCGCTCTCTTATCTGGCTTGCTCGCTAGAATATTTGGCTTGCGCGCTTGCTCTCTTGTCTGGCTTGCTCTCTTATCTGGCTCGCTCGCTCTCATATCTGGCTCGCTCGCTTGCTCTCATGTCTGGCTCGCTTGCTCTCATATCTGTCTTTCTCGCTTGCTCTCTTGTCTGGCTCGCTCTTTTATCTGGCTCGCTCGCATATCTGGCTAGCTCGCTCTCACATCTGGCTGGCTCGCTTGCTCTCATTTCTGGCTGGCTCGCTTGCTCTCATTTCTGGCTCGCTCGCTTGCTCTCATATCTGGCTCGCTCGCTTGCTCTCATATCTGGCACGCTCGCTTGCTCTCTTGTCAGGCTCGCTCTCATATCTTGCTAGCTTGCTTGCTCTTTTGTCTTGCTCGCTCTCTTATCTGGCTCGCTCGCTCTCATATCTGGCTGGCTCGATTGCTCTCATATCTGGCTAGCTCGCTTGCTCTCATATCTGGCTCGCTCGCTTGCTCTCATGTCTGGCTCGCTCTCATATCTGGATCGCTCGCTTGCTCTCATATCTGGCTCGCTCGCTTGCTTAATTGTCTGGCTCGCTCTCTTATCTGCCTCGCTCTCTCTCACATCTGGCTTGCTCGCTTGCTCTCATATCTGGCTCGCTCGCTGCTCTCTTGTCTGGCTCGCTCTCATATCTGGCTTGCTCGCATATCTGGCTCGCTCGCTTGCTCTCTTGTCTGGCTCGCTCTCTTATTTGGCTCGCTCGCATATCTGGCTCGCTCGCTCTCACATCTGGCTGGCTTGCTTGCTCTCATATCTGGCTCGCTCGCTTGCTCTCATATCTGGCTCGCTCGCTTGCTCTCTTGTCTGGCTCGCTCTCTTATCTGGCTCGCTCGCATATCTGGCTCGCTCGCTCTCACATCGAGCTGGCTCGCTTGCTCTCATATCTGGCTCGCTCGCTTGCTCTCTTGTCTGGCTCGCTCTCTTATCTGGCTCGCTCTCATATCTGGCTTGCTAGCTTGCTCTCATATCTGGCTCGCTCGCTTTCTCTCTTGTCTGCCTCGCTCTCTTTTATGGCTCGCTCACATATCTGGCTCGCTCGCTCTCAAATCTGGCTCGCTCGCTCTCAAATCTGGCTCGCTCGCTTGCTCTCATGTCTGGCTTGCTCGCTTGCTCTCATATCCGGCTCGCTCTCTTGCTCTCATATCTAGCTCGCTCTCTTATCTGGCTTGCTCGCTAGCATATCTGGCTCGCTCGCTTGCTCTCTTGTCTGGCTCGCTCTCTTATCTGGCTCGCTCGCATATCTTTCTCGCTCGCTCTCAAATCTGGCTCGCTCGCTTGCTCTCCTATCTGGATAGTTCGCTCGCTCTCTTGTCTTGCTCGCTCTCTTATCTGGCTTGCTTGCTCTCATATCTGGCTGGCTCACTTACTCTCATATCTGGCTCGCTCGCTTGCTCTCTTGTCTGGCTCGCTCTCTTATCTGGCTTGCTCGCTAGCATATCTGGCTCGCACGCTTGCTCTCTTGTCTGGCTTGCTCTCTTATCTGGCTCGCTCGGTCTCATATCTGGCTCGCTCGCTTGCTCTCATGTCTGGCTCGCTTGCTCTCATATCTGGCTTTCTCGCTTGCTCTCTTGTCTGGCTCGCTCTCTTATCTGGCTCGCTCGCATATCTGGCTCGCTCGCTCTCACATCTGGCTGGCTCACTTGCTCTCATTTCTGGCTGGCTCGCTTGCTCTCATTTCTGGCTCGCTTGCTTGCTCTCATATCTGGCTCGCTCGCTTGCTCTCATATCTGGCTCGCTCGCTTGCTCTCTTGTCTGGCTCGCTATCATATCTGGCTAGCTCGCTTGCTCTCTTGTCTGGCTCGCTCTCTTATCTGGCTCGCTCGCTCTCTTATCTGGCTGGCTCGCTTGCTCTCATATCTGGCTCGCTCGCTTGCTCTCATATCTGGCTCGCTCGCTCTCATGTCTGGCTCGCTCTCATATCTGGATCGCTCGCTTGCTCCCATATCTGGCTCGCTCGCTTGCTTAATTGTCTGGCTCGCTCTCTTATCTGCCTCGCTCTCTCTCACATCTGGCTTGCTCGCTTGCTCTCATATCTGGCCTGGCTCGCTCGCTGCTCTCTTATCTGTCTCGCTCTCACATCTGGCTCGCTCGCTTGCTCTCATATCTAGCTCGCTCGCTCGCTCTCTTATCTGGCTTGCTCGCTAGCATATCTGGCTCGCTCGCTTGCTCTCTTGTCTGGCTTGCTCTCTTATCTGGCTCGCTCGCTCTCATATCTGGCTCGCTCGCTTGCTCTCATGTCTGGCTCGCTCGCTCTCATATCTGACTTTCTCGCTTGCTCTCTTGTCTGGTTCGCTCTCTTATCTGGCTAACTCTCATATCTGGCTTGCTCGCTTTCTCTCATATCTGGCTCGATCGCTTGCTCTCTTGTCTGGCTCGCTCTCTTATCTTGCTCGCTCGCACATCTTGCTCGCTCACTCTCACATCTGGCTCGCTCGCTTGCTCTCATATCTGGCTCGCTCGCTTGCTCTCTTGTCTGGCTAGCTCTCTTATCTGGCTTGCTCGCTAGCATATCTGGCTCGCTCGCTTCCTCTCTTGTCTGGCTTGCTCTCTTATCTGTCTGGCTCTCACATCTGGCTTGCTCGCTTGATCTCATATCTGGCTCGCTCGCTTGCTCTCTTGTCTGGCTCGCTCTCTTATCTGGCTTGCTCGCTAGCATATCTGGCTCACTCGCTTGCTCTCTTGTCTGGCTTCCTCTCTTATCTGGCTCGCTCGCTCTCATATCTGGCTCGCTCGCTTACTCTCATGTCTGGCTTGCTCGCTCTCATATCTGACTTTCTCGCTTGCTCTCTTGTCTAAGTCGCTCTCTTATCTGGTACGCTCTCATATCTGGCTTGCTCGCTTGCTCTCATATCTGGCTCGCTCGCTTGCTCTCTTGTCTGACTTGCTCTCTTATTTGTCTCGCTCTCACATCTGGCTTGCTCTCTTGCTCTCATATCTGGCTCGCTCGCTTGCTCTCTTGTCTGGCTCGCTCTCTTATCTGGCTTGCTCGCTAGCATATCTGGCTCGCTCGCTTGCTCTCTTGTCTGGCTTCCTCTCTTATCTGGCTCGCTCGCTCTCATATCTGGCTCGCTCGCTTGCTCTCATGTCTGGCTCGCTCGCTCTCATATCTGACTTTCTCGCTTGCTCTCTTGTCTGGTTCGCTCTCTTATCTGGCTCGCTCTCATATCTGGCTTGCTCGCTTGCTCTCATATCTGGCTCGTTCGCTTGCTTTCTTGTCTGGCTCGCTCGCATATCTGGCTCGCTCGCTCTCACATCTGGCTGGCTCGCTTGCTCTCATATCTGGCTCGCTCGCTCTCATATCTGGCTCGCTCGCTTGCTCTCTTGTCTTGCTCGCTCTCTTATCTGGCTCGCCCGCTCTCATATCTGGCTGGCTCGCTTGCTCTCCTATCTGGCTCGCTCGCTTGCTCTCTTGTCTGGCTCGCTCTCTTATCTGGCTTGCTCGCTAGAATATCTGGCTTGCGCGCTTGCTCTCTTGTCTGGCTTGCTCTCTTATCTGGCTCGCTCGCTCTCATATCTGGCTCGCTCGCTTGCTCTCATGTCTGGCTCGCTTGCTCTCATATCTGTCTTTCTCGCTTGCTCTCTTGTCTGGCTCGCTGTCTTATCTGGCTCGCTCGCATATCTGGCTGGCTCGCTCTCACATCTGGCTGGCTCGCTTGCTCTCATTTCTGGCTGGCTCGCTTGCTCTCATTTCTGGCTCGCTCGCTTGCTCTCATATCTGGCTCGCTCGCTTGCTCTCATATCTGGCACGCTCGCTTGCTCTCTTGTCTGGCTCGCTCTCATATCTGGCTAGCTCGCTTGCTCTCTTGTCTTGCTCGCTCTCTTATCTGGCTCGCTCGCTCTCATATCAGGCTGGCTCGCTTGCTCTCATATCTGGCTCGCTCGCTTGCTCTCATATCTGGCTCGCTCGCTTGCTCTCATGTCTGGCTCGCTCTCATATCTGGATCGCTCGCTTGCTCTCATATCTGGCTCGCTCGCTTGCTTAATTGTCTGGCTCGCTCTCTTATCTGCCTCGCTCTCTCTCACATCTGGCTTGCTCGCTTGCTCTCATATCTGGCTCGCTCGCTGCTCTCTTTTCTGGCTCGCTCTCATATCTGGCTTGCTCGCTTGCTCTCATATCTGGCTCGCTCGCTTGCTCTCTTGTCTGGCTCGCTCTGTTATTTGGCTCGCTCGCATATCTGGCTCGCTCGCTCTCACATCTGGATGGCTTGCTTGCTCTCATATCTGGCTCGCTCACTTGCTCTCATATCTGGCTCGCTCGCTTGCTCTCTTGTCTGGCTCGCTCTCTTATCTGGCTCGCTTGCATATCTGGCTCGCTCGCTCTCACATCGAGCTGGCTCGCTTGCTCTCATATCTGGCTCGCTCGCTTGCTCTCTTGTCTGGCTCGCTCTCTTATCTGGCTCGCTCTCATATCTGGCTTGCTAGCTTGCTCTCATATCTGGCTCGCTCGCTTTCTCTCTTGTCTGCCTCGCTCTCTTTTATGGCTCGCTCACATATCTTGCTCGCTCGCTCTCAAATCTGGCTCGCTCGCTCTCAAATCTGGCTCGCTCGCTTGCTCTCATATCTGGCTTGCTCGCTTGCTCTCATATCCGGCTCGCTCGCTTGCTCTCATATCTGGCTCGCTCGCTTGCTCTCTTGTCTGGCTCACTCTCTTATCTGGCTCGCTCGCTCTCAAATCTGGCTCGCTCGCTTGCTCTCATATCTGGCTAGTTCGCTCGCTCTCTTGTCTTGCTCGCTCTCTTATCTGGCTCGCTCGCTCTCATATCTGGCTGGCTCGCTTACTCTCATATCTGGCTCGCTCGCTTGCTCTCTTGTCTGGCTCGCTCTCTTATCTGGCTCGCTCAGTCTCATATCTGGCTCGCTCGCTTGCTCTCATGTCTGGCTCGCTTGCTCTCATACCTGGCTTTCTCGCTTGCTCTCTTGTCTGGCTCGCTCTCTTATCTGGCTCGCTCGCATATCTGGCTCGCTCGCTCTCACATCTGGCTGGCTCACTTGCTCTCATTTCTGGCTGGCTCGCTTGCTCTCATTTCTGGCTCGCTCGCTTGCTCTCATATCTGGCTCGCTCGCTTGCTCTCATATCTGGCTCGCTCGCTTGCTCTCTTGTCTGGCTCGCTATCATATCAGGCTAGCTCGCTTGCTCTCTTCTCTTGCTCACTCTTATCTGGCTCGCTCGCTCTCATATCTGGCTGGCTCGCTTGCTCTCATATCTGGCTCGCTCGCTTGCTCTCATATCTGGCTCGCTCGCTCTCATGTCTGGCTCGCTCTCATATCTGGATCGCTCGCTTGCTCTCATATCTGGCTCGCTCGCTTGCTTAATTGTCTGGCTCGCTCTCTTATCTGCCTCTCTCTCTCTCACATCTGGCTTGCTCGCTTGCTCTCATATCAGGCCTGGCTCGCTCGCTGCTCTCTTGTCTGGCTCGCTCTCTTATCTGGCTCGCTCGCATATCTTGCTCGCTCGCTTGCTCTCTTATCTGTCTCGCTCTCACATCTGGCTCGCTCGCTTGCTCTCATATCTAGCTCGCTCGCTCTCTTATCTGGCTTGCTCGCTAGCATATCTGGCTCGCTCGCTTCCTCTCTTGTCTGGCTTGCTCTCTTCTCTGTCTCGCTCTCACATCTGGCTTGCTCGCTTGCTCTCATATCTGGCTCGCTCGCTTGCTCTCTTGTCTGGCTCGCTCTCTTATCTGGCTTGCTCGCTAGCATATCTGGCTCGCTCGCTTGCTCTCTTGTCTGGCTTCCTCTCTTATCTGGCTCGCTCGCTCTCATATCTGGCTCGCTCGCTTGCTCTCATGTCTGGCTCGCTCGCTCTCATATCTGACTTTCTCGCTTGCTCTCTTGTCTGGTTCGCTCTCTTATCTGGCTCGCTCTCTTATCTGGCTTGCTCGCTTGCTCTCATATCTGGCTCGCTCGCTTGCTCTCTTGTCTGGCTCGCTCTCTTATCTGGCTTGCTCGCTAGCATATCTGGCTCGCTCGCTTGCTCTTGTCTGACTTGCTCTCTTATTTGTCTCGCTCTCACATCTGGCTTGCTCGCTTGCTCTCATATCTGGCTCGCTCGCTTGCTCTCTTGTCTGGCTCGCTCTCTTATCTGGCTTGCTCGCTAGCATATCTGGCTCGCTCGCTTGCTCTTGTCTGACTTGCTCTCTTATTTGTCTCGCTCTCACATCTGGCTTGCTCGCTTGCTCTCATATCTGGCTCGCTCGCTTGCTCTCTTGTCTGGCTCGCTCTCTTATCTGGCTTGCTCGCTAGCATATCTGGCTCGCTCGCTTGCTCTCTTGTCTGGCTTCCTCTCTTATCTGGCTCGCTCGCTCTCATATCTGGCTCGCTCGCTTGCTCTCTTGTCTGGCTCGCTCTCTTATCTGGCTTGCTCACTAGCATATCTGGCTCGCTCACTTGCTCTCTTGTCTGACTTGCTCTTATCTGTCTCGCTCTCACATCTGGCTTGCTCGCTTGCTCTCATATCTGGCTCGCTCGCTTGCTCTCTTGACTGGCTCGCTCTCTTATCTGGCTTGCTCACTAGCATATCTGGCTCGCTCGCTTGCTCTCTTGTCTGGCTTGCTCTCTTATCTGGCTCGCTTGCTCTCATATCTGGCTCGCTCGCTTGATCTCATGTCTGGCTCGCTCGCTCTCATATCTGGCTCGCTCGATTGCTCTCATGTCTGGCTCGCTCGCTCTCATATCTGGCTTTCTCGCTTGCTCTCTTGTCTGGTTTGCTCTCTAATCTGCCTCGCTCTCATATCTGGCTTGCTTGCTTGCTCTCATATCTGGCTCGCTCACTTGCTCTCTTGTCTGGCTCGCTCTCTTATCTGGCTCACTCGCATATCTGGCTCGCTCGCTCTCATATCTGGCTTGCTCGCTTGCTCTCATATCTGGCTCGCTCGCTTGCTCTCAAATCTGGCTCGCTTGCTTGCTCTCATATCTGGCTAGCTCGCTTGCTCTCTTGTCTTGCTCGCTCTCTTATCTGGCTCGCTCGCTCTCATATCTGGCTGGCTTGCTTGCTCTCATATCTGGCTCGCTCGCTTGCTCTCATATCTGGCTCGCTCTCATGTCTGGCTTGCTCGCTCTCATGTCTGGCTCGCTCTCATATCTGGATCGCTCGCTTTCTCTCATATCTGGCTCGCTCGCTTGCTTAATTGTCTGTCTCGCTCTCTTATCTGCCTCGCTCTCTCTCACATCTGGCTTGCTCGCTTGCTCTCATATCTGGCTCGCTCGCTGCTCTCTTGTCTGGCTCGCTCTCTTATCTGGCTCGCTCACATATCTTGCTCGCTCACTCTCACATCTGGCTCGCTCGCTTGCTCTTATATCTGGCTCGCTCGCTTGCTCTCTTGTCTGGCTCGCTCTCTTATCTGGCTTGCTCGCTAGCATATCTGGCTCGCTCGCTTACTCTCTTGTCTGGCTTGCTCTCTTATCTGTCTCGCTCTCACATCTGGCTCGCTCGCTTGCTCTCATATCTGGCTCGCTCGCTTGCTCTCTTGTCTGGCTCGCTCTCTTATCTGGCTTGCTCGCTAGCATATCTGGCTCGCTCGCTTGCTCTCTTGTCTGGCTTGCTCTCTTATCTGGCTCGCTGGCTCTCTTATCTGGCTCGCTCGCTTGCTCTCATATCTGGCTCGCTCGCTTGCTCTCATGTCTGGCTTGCTCGCTCTCATATCTGACTTTCTCACTTGCTCTCTTGTCTGGTTCGCTCTCTTATGTGGCTAACTCTCATATCTGGCTTACTCGCTTGCTCTCATATCTGGCTCGCTCGCTTGCTCTCTTGTCTGGCTAGCTCTCTTATCTGGCTTGCTCGCTAGCATATCTGGCTCGCTCGCTTCCTCTCTTGTCTGGCTTGCTCTCTTCTCTGTCTCGCTCTCACATCTGGCTTGCTCGCTTGCTCTCATATCTGGCTCGCTCGCTTGCTCTCTTGTCTGGCTCGCTCTCTTATCTGGCTTGCTCGCTAGCATATCTGGCTCGCTCGCTTGCTCTCTTGTCTGGCTTCCTCTCTTATCTGGCTCGCTCGCTCTCATATCTGGCTCGCTCGCTTGCTCTCATGTCTGGCTCGCTCGCTCTCATATCTGACTTTCTCGCTTGCTCTCTTGTCTGGTTCGCTCTCTTATCTGGCTCGCTCTCATATCTGGCTTGCTCGCTTGCTCTCATATCTGGCTCGCTTGCTTGCTCTCTTGTCTGGCTCGCTCTCTTATCTGGCTTGCTCGCTAGCATATCTGGCTCGCTCACTTGCTCTTGTCTGACTTGCTCTCTTATTTGTCTCGCTCTCACATCTGGCTTGCTCGCTTGCTCTCATATCTGGCTCGCTCGCTTGCTCTCTTGTCTGGCTCGCTCTCTTATCTGGCTTGCTCGCTAGCATATCTGGCTCGCTCGCTTGCTCTTGTCTGACTTGCTCTCTTATTTGTCTCGCTCTCACATCTGGCTTGCTCGCTTGCTCTCATATCTGGCTCGCTCGCTTGCTCTCTTGTCTGGCTCGCTCTCTTATCTGGCTTGCTCGCTAGCATATCTGGCTCGCTCGCTTGCTCTCTTGTCTGGCTTCCTCTCTTATCTGGCTCGCTCGCTCTCATATCTGGCTCGCTCGCTTGCTCTCTTGTCTGGCTCGCTCTCTTATCTGGCTTGCTCACTAGCATATCTGGCTCGCTCACTTGCTCTCTTGTCTGACTTGCTCTTATCTGTCTCGCTCTCACATCTGGCTTGCTCGCTTGCTCTCATATCTGGCTCGCTCGCTTGCTCTCTTGACTGGCTCGCTCTCTTATCTGGCTTGCTCACTAGCATATCTGGCTCGCTCGCTTGCTCTCTTGTCTGGCTTGCTCTCTTATCTGGCTCGCTTGCTCTCATATCTGGCTCGCTCGCTTGCTCTCAAATCTGGCTCGCTTGCTTGCTCTCATATCTGGCTAGCTCGCTTGCTCTCTTGTCTTGCTCGCTCTCTTATCTGGCTCGCTCGCTCTCATATCTGGCTGGCTTGCTTGCTCTCATATCTGGCTCGCTCGCTTGCTCTCATATCTGGCTCGCTCTCATGTCTGGCTTGCTCGCTCTCATGTCTGGCTCGCTCTCATATCTGGATCGCTCGCTTTCTCTCATATCTGGCTCGCTCGCTTGCTTAATTGTCTGTCTCGCTCTCTTATCTGCCTCGCTCTCTCTCACATCTGGCTTGCTCGCTTGCTCTCATATCTGGCTCGCTCGCTGCTCTCTTGTCTGGCTCGCTCTCTTATCTGGCTCGCTCACATATCTTGCTCGCTCACTCTCACATCTGGCTCGCTCGCTTGCTCTTATATCTGGCTCGCTCGCTTGCTCTCTTGTCTGGCTCGCTCTCTTATCTGGCTTGCTCGCTAGCATATCTGGCTCGCTCGCTTACTCTCTTGTCTGGCTTGCTCTCTTATCTGTCTCGCTCTCACATCTGGCTCGCTCGCTTGCTCTCATATCTGGCTCGCTCGCTTGCTCTCTTGTCTGGCTCGCTCTCTTATCTGGCTTGCTCGCTAGCATATCTGGCTCGCTCGCTTGCTCTCTTGTCTGGCTTGCTCTCTTATCTGGCTCGCTGGCTCTCTTATCTGGCTCGCTCGCTTGCTCTCATATCTGGCTCGCTCGCTTGCTCTCATGTCTGGCTTGCTCGCTCTCATATCTGACTTTCTCACTTGCTCTCTTGTCTGGTTCGCTCTCTTATGTGGCTAACTCTCATATCTGGCTTACTCGCTTGCTCTCATATCTGGCTCGCTCGCTTGCTCTCTTGTCTGGCTAGCTCTCTTATCTGGCTTGCTCGCTAGCATATCTGGCTCGCTCGCTTCCTCTCTTGTCTGGCTTGCTCTCTTCTCTGTCTCGCTCTCACATCTGGCTTGCTCGCTTGCTCTCATATCTGGCTCGCTCGCTTGCTCTCTTGTCTGGCTCGCTCTCTTATCTGGCTTGCTCGCTAGCATATCTGGCTCGCTCGCTTGCTCTCTTGTCTGGCTTCCTCTCTTATCTGGCTCGCTCGCTCTCATATCTGGCTCGCTCGCTTGCTCTCATGTCTGGCTCGCTCGCTCTCATATCTGACTTTCTCGCTTGCTCTCTTGTCTGGTTCGCTCTCTTATCTGGCTCGCTCTCATATCTGGCTTGCTCGCTTGCTCTCATATCTGGCTCGCTCGCTTGCTCTCTTGTCTGGCTCGCTCTCTTATCTGGCTTGCTCGCTAGCATATCTGGCTCGCTCGCTTGCTCTTGTCTGACTTGCTCTCTTATTTGTCTCGCTCTCACATCTGGCTTGCTCGCTTGCTCTCATATCTGGCTCGCTCGCTTGCTCTCTTGTCTGGCTCGCTCTCTTATCTGGCTTGCTCGCTAGCATATCTGGCTCGCTCGCTTGCTCTTGTCTGACTTGCTCTCTTATTTGTCTCGCTCTCACATCTGGCTTGCTCGCTTGCTCTCATATCTGGCTCGCTCGCTTGCTCTCTTGTCTGGCTCGCTCTCTTATCTGGCTTGCTCGCTAGCATATCTGGCTCGCTCGCTTGCTCTCTTGTCTGGCTTCCTCTCTTATCTGGCTCGCTCGCTCTCATATCTGGCTCGCTCGCTTGCTCTCTTGTCTGGCTCGCTCTCTTATCTGGCTTGCTCACTAGCATATCTGGCTCGCTCACTTGCTCTCTTGTCTGACTTGCTCTTATCTGTCTCGCTCTCACATCTGGCTTGCTCGCTTGCTCTCATATCTGGCTCGCTCGCTTGCTCTCTTGACTGGCTCGCTCTCTTATCTGGCTTGCTCACTAGCATATCTGGCTCGCTCGCTTGCTCTCTTGTCTGGCTTGCTCTCTTATCTGGCTCGCTTGCTCTCATATCTGGCTCGCTCGCTTGATCTCATGTCTGGCTCGCTCGCTCTCATATCTGGCTCGCTCGATTGCTCTCATGTCTGGCTCGCTCGCTCTCATATCTGGCTTTCTCGCTTGCTCTCTTGTCTGGTTTGCTCTCTAATCTGCCTCGCTCTCATATCTGGCTTGCTTGCTTGCTCTCATATCTGGCTCGCTCACTTGCTCTCTTGTCTGGCTCGCTCTCTTATCTGGCTCACTCGCATATCTGGCTCGCTCGCTCTCATATCTGGCTTGCTCGCTTGCTCTCATATCTGGCTCGCTCGCTTGCTCTCAAATCTGGCTCGCTTGCTTGCTCTCATATCTGGCTAGCTCGCTTGCTCTCTTGTCTTGCTCGCTCTCTTATCTGGCTCGCTCGCTCTCATATCTGGCTGGCTTGCTTGCTCTCATATCTGGCTCGCTCGCTTGCTCTCATATCTGGCTCGCTCTCATGTCTGGCTTGCTCGCTCTCATGTCTGGCTCGCTCTCATATCTGGATCGCTCGCTTTCTCTCATATCTGGCTCGCTCGCTTGCTTAATTGTCTGTCTCGCTCTCTTATCTGCCTCGCTCTCTCTCACATCTGGCTTGCTCGCTTGCTCTCATATCTGGCTCGCTCGCTGCTCTCTTGTCTGGCTCGCTCTCTTATCTGGCTCGCTCACATATCTTGCTCGCTCACTCTCACATCTGGCTCGCTCGCTTGCTCTCATATCTGGCTCGCTCGCTTGCTCTCTTGTCTGGCTCGCTCTCTTATCTGGCTTGCTCGCTAGCATATCTGGCTCGCTCGCTTGCTCTATTGTCTGGCTTGCTCTCTTATCTGGCTCGCTGGCTCTCTTATCTGGCTCGCTCGCTTGCTCTCATGTCTGGCTCGCTCACTCTCATATCTGGCTTTCTCGCTTGCTCTCTTGTCTGGTTCGCTCTCTTATCTGGCTCGCTCTCATATCTGGCTTGCTCGCTTGCTCTCATATCTGGCTCGCTCGCTTGCTCTCTTGTCTGGCTCGCTCTCTTATCTGGCTCGCTCGCATATCTTGCTCGCTCGCTCTCACATCTGGCTGGCTTGCTTGGTTTCATATCTGGCTCGCTCGCTCTCACATCTGGTTCGCTCTCTTATCTGGCTCGATCGCATATCTGGCTCGCTTGCTCTCACATCTAGCTGGCTCGCTTGCTTTCATATCTGGCTCGCTCGCTTGCTCTCTTGTCTGGCTCACGCTCTTATCTGGCTTGCTCGCTAGCATATCTGGCTCGCTGGCTTGCTCTCTTGTCTGCCTTGCTCTCTTATCTGGCTCGCTGGCTCTCTTATCTGGCTCGCTCGCTTGCTCTCATGTCTGGCTCGCTCACTCTCATATCTGGCTTTCTCGCTTGCTCTCTTGTCTGGTTCGCTCTCTTATCTGGCTCGCTCTCATATCTGGCTTGCTGGCTTGCTCTCATATCTGGCTCGCTCGCTTGCTCTCTTGTCTGGCTTGCTCTCTTATCTGGCTCGCTCGCATATCTTGCTCGCTCGCTCTCACATCTGGCTGGCTTGCTTGCTTTCATATCTGGCTCGCTCGCTTGCTCTCATATCTGGCTCGCTCGCTCTCACATCTGGTTCGCTCTCTTATCTGGCTCGCTCGCATATCTGGCTCGCTTGCTCTCACATCTAGCTGGCTCGCTTGCTTTCATATCTGGCTCGCTCGCTTGCTCTCTTGTCTGGCTCGCTCTCTCATCTGGCTCGCTCTCATATCATGCTTGCTAGCTTGCTCTCATTTCTGTCTCTCTCGCTTGCTCTCTTGTCTGTCTCGCTCTCTTTTATGGCTCGCTCGCATATCTGGCTCGCTCGCTCTCAAATCTGGCTCGCTTGCTTGTTCTCATATATGGCTTGCTCGCTTGCTCTCATATCCGGCTCGCTCGCTTGCTCTCATATCTGGCTCGCTCGCTTGCTCTCTTGTCTGGCTCGCTCTCTTATCTGGCTCGCTCGCATATCTGCTTCGCTCGCTCTCAAATCTGGCTCGCTCGCTTGCTCTCATATCTGGCTAGTTTGCTTGCTCTCTTGTCTTGCTCGCTCTCTTATCTGGCTCGCTCGCTCTCATATCTGGCTGGCTCGCTTGCTCTCATATCTGGCTCGCTCGCTTGCTCTCTTGTCTTGCTCGCTCTCTTATCTGGCTCGCTCGCTCTCATATCTGGCTGGCTCGCTTGCTCTCATATCTGGCTGGCTCGCTTGCTCTCATATCTGGTTCGCTCGCTTGCTCTTTTGTCTGGCTCGTTATCTTATCTGGCTTGCTCGCTAGAATATCTGGCTCGCACGCTTGCTCTCTTGTCTGGCTTGCTCTCTTATCTGGCTCGCTCGCTCTCATATCTGGCTCGCTCGCTTCCTCTCATGTCTGGCTCGCTCGCTCTCATATCTGGCTCGCTCGCTTGCTCTCTTGTCTGGCTCCCTCTCTTATCTGGCTCGCTCGCATATCTGGCTAGCTCGCTCTCACATCTGGCTGGCTCGCTTGCTCTCATTTCTGGCTGGCTCGCTTGCTCTCATTTCTGGCTCGCTCGCTTGCTCTCATATCTGGCTCGCTCGCTTGCTCTCCTGTCTGGCTCGCTCTCATATATGGCTAGCTCGCTTGCTCTCTTGTCTTGCTCGCTCTCTTATCTGGCTCGCTCGCTCTCATATCTGGCTGGCTCGCTTGCTCTCATATCTGGATCGCTCGCTTGCTCTCATATCTGGCTCGCTCGCTTGCTTAATTGTCTGACTCGCTCTCTTATCTGTCTCGCTCTCTCTCACATCTGGCTTGCTCGCTTGCTCTCATATCTGGCTCGCTCGCTGCTCTCTTGTCTGGCTCGCTTGCTCTCTTGTCTGGCTCCCTCTCTTATCTGGCTCGCTCGCATATCTGGCTCGCTCGCTCTCACATCTGGCTGGCTTGCTTGCTCTCATATCTGGCTCGCTCGCTTGCTCTCATATCTGGCTCGCTCTCTTGCTCTCTTGTCTGGCTCGCTCGCTTGCTTAATTGTCTGGCTCGCTCTCTTATCTGCCTCGCTCTCTCTCACATCTGGCTTGCTCGCTTGCTCTCATATCTGGCTCGCTCGCTTGCTCTCATATCTGTCTCGCTCTCATATCTGGATCGCTCGCTTACTCTCATATCTGGCTCGCTCGCTTACTTAATTGTCTGACTCGCTCTCTTATCTGTCTCGCTCTCTCTCACATCTGGCTTGCTCGCTTGCTCTCATATCTGGCTCGCTCGCTGCTCTTGTCTGGCTCGCTCTCATATCTGGCTTGCTCGCTTGCTCTCATATCTGGCTCGCTCGCTTGCTCTCTTGTCTGGCTCCCTCTCTTATCTGGCTCGCTCGCATTTCTGGCTCGCTCGCTCTCACATCTGGCTGGCTTGCTTGCTCTCATATCTGGCTCACTCGCTTGCTCTCTTGTCTGGCTCGCTCTCTCATCTGGCTCGCTCTCATATCATGCTTGCTAGCTTGCTCTCATTTCTGTCTCTCTCGCTTGCTCTCTTGTCTGTCTCGCTCTCTTTTATGGCTCGCTCGCATATCTGGCTCGCTCGCTCTCAAATCTGGCTCGCTTGCTTGTTCTCATATATGGCTTGCTCGCTTGCTCTCATATCCGGCTCGCTCGCTTGCTCTCATATCTGGCTCGCTCGCTTGCTCTCTTGTCTGGCTCGCTCTCTTATCTGGCTCGCTCGCATATCTGATTCGCTCGCTCTCAAATCTGGCTCGCTCGCTTGCTCTCATATCTGGCTAGTTCGCTTGCTCTCTTGTCTTGCTCGCTCTCTTATCTGGCTCGCTCGCTCTCATATCTGGCTGGCTCGCTTGCTCTCATATCTGGCTCGCTCGCTTGCTCTCTTGTCTTGCTCGCTCTCTTATCTGGCTCGCTCGCTCTCATATCTGGCTGGCTCGCTTGCTCTCATATCTGGCTGGCTCGCTTGCTCTCATATCTGGTTCGCTCGCTTGCTCTTTTGTCTGGCTCGTTATCTTATCTGGCTTGCTCGCTAGAATATCTGGCTCGCACGCTTGCTCTCTTGTCTGGCTTGCTCTCTTATCTGGCTCGCTCGCTCTCATATCTGGCTCGCTCGCTTCCTCTCATGTCTGGCTCGCTCGCTCTCATATCTGGCTCGCTCGCTTGCTCTCTTGTCTGGCTCCCTCTCTTATCTGGCTCGCTCGCATATCTGGCTAGCTCGCTCTCACATCTGGCTGGCTCGCTTGCTCTCATTTCTGGCTGGCTCGCTTGCTCTCATTTCTGGCTCGCTCGCTTGCTCTCATATCTGGCTCGCTCGCTTGCTCTCATATCTGGCTTGCTCGCTTGCTCTCTTGTCTGGCTCGCTCTCATATATGGCTAGCTCGCTTGCTCTCTTGTCTTGCTCGCTCTCTTATCTGGCTCGCTCGCTCTCATATCTGGCTGGCTCGCTTGCTCTCATATCTGGCTCGCTCGCTTGCTCTCATATCTGGCTCGCTCTCATATCTGGATGGCTCGCTTGCTCTCATATCTGGCTCGCTCGCTTGCTTAATTGTCTGACTCGCTCTCTTATCTGTCTCGCTCTCTCTCACATCTGGCTTGCTCGCTTGCTCTCATATCTGGCTCGCTCGCTAATCTCTTGTCTGGCTCACTCTCATATCTGGCTTGCTCGCTTGCTCTCATATCTGGCTCGCTCGCTTGCTCTCTTGTCTGGCTCCCTCTCTTATCTGGCTCGCTCGCATATCTGGCTCGCTCGCTCTCACATCTGGCTGGCTTGCTTGCTCTCATATCTGGCTCGCTCGCTTGCTCTCATATCTGGCTCGCTCTAGTGCTCTCTTGTCTGGCTCGCTTGCTTGCTTAATTGTCTGGCTCTCTCTCTTATCTGCCTCGCTCTCTCTCACATTTGGCTTGCTCGCTTGCTCTCATATCTGGCTCGCTCGCTGCTCTCTTGTCTGGCTCGCTCTCTTATCTGGCTCGCTCGCATATCTTGCTCGCTCGCTTGCTCTCTTGTCTGACTTGCTCTCTTATCTGTCTCTCTCTCACATCTGGCTCGCTCGCTTGCTCTCATATCTAGCTCGCTCTCTTATCTGGCTTGCTCGCTAGCATATCTGGCTCGCTCGCTTGCTCTCTTGTCTGGCTTGCTCTCTTATCTGGCTCGCTCTCTCTCACATCTGGCTTGCTCGCTTGCTCTCATATCTGGCTCGCTTGCTGCTCTCTTGTCTGGCTCGCTCTCATATCTGGCTTGCTCGCTTGCTCTCATTTCTGGCTCGCTCGCTTGCTCTCATATCTGGCTCGCTCGCTTGCTCTCATATCTGGCTCGCTCGCTTGCTCTCTTGTCTGGCTCGCTCTCATACATGGCTAGCTCGCTTGCTCTCTTGTCTTGCTCGCTCTCTTATCTGGCTCGCTCGCTCTCATATCTGGCTGGCTCGCTTGCTCTCATATCTGGCTCGCTCGCTTGCTCTCATATCTGGCTCGCTCGCTTGCTCTCATATCTGGCTCGCTCGCTTGCTTAATTGTCTGACTCGCTCTCTTATCTGTCTCGCTCTCTCTCACATCTGGCTTGCTCGCTTGCTCTCATATCTGGCTCGCTCGCTGCTCTCTTGTCTGGCTCGCTCTCATATCTGGCTTGCTCGCTTGCTCTCATATCTGGCTCGCTCGCTTACTCTCTTGTCTGGCTCCCTCTCTTATCTGGCTCGCTCGCATATCTGCTCGCTCGCTTTCACATCTGGCTGGCTTGCTTGCTCTCATATCTGGCTCGCTCGCTTGCTCTCTTGTCTGGCTCGCTCGCTTGCTTATTTGTCTGGCTCGCTCTCTTATCTGCCTCGCTCTCTCTCACATCTGGCTTGCTCACTTGCTCTCATATCTGGCTCGCTCGCTGCTCTCTTGTCTGGCTCGCTCTCTTATCTGGCTCGCTCGCATATCTTGCTCGCTCGCTTGCTCTCTTGTCTGACTTGCTCTCTTATCTGTCTCTCTCTCACATCTGGCTCGCTCGCTTGCTCTCATATCTAGCTCACTCTCTTATCTGGCTCGCTCGCTCTCATATCTGGCTGGCTCGCTTGCTCTCATATCTGGCTCGCTCGCTTGCTCTCTTGTCTGGCTCGCTCTCTTATCTGGCTTGCTTGCTAGCATATCTGGCTCGCACGCTTGCTCTCTTGTCTGGCTTGCTCTCTTATCTGGCTCGCTCGGTCTCATATCTGGCTCACTCGCTTGCTCTCATGTCTGGCTCGCTTGCTCTCATATCTGACTTTCTCGCTTGCTCTCTTATCTGGCTCGCTCTCATATCTGGCTTGCTCGCTTGCTCTCATATCTGGCTCGCTCGCTTGCTCTCTTGTCTGGCTCGCTCTCTTATCTGGCTTGCTCGCTAGCATATCTGGCTCGCTCGCTTGCTCTTGTCTGACTTGCTCTCTTATTTGTCTCGCTCTCACATCTGCCTTGCTCGCTTGCTCTCATATCTGGCTCGCTCGCTTGCTCTCATATCTGGCTCGCTCTCATTTCTGGATCGCTCGCTTGCTCTCATATCTGGCTCGCTCGCTTGCTTAATTGTCTGACTCGCTCTCTTATCTGTCTCGCTCTCTCTCACATCTGGCTTGCTCGCTTGCTCTCATATTTGGCTCGCTCGCTGCTCTCTTGTCTGGCTCGCTCTCATATCTGGCTTGCTCGCTTGCTCTCATATCTGGCTCGCTCGCTGCTCTCTTGTCTGGCTCCCTCTCTTATCTGTCTCGCTCGCATATCTGGCTCGCTCGCTCTCACATCTGGCTGGCTTGCTTGCTCTCATATCTGGCTCGCTCGCTTGCTCTCATATCTGGCTCGCTCTAGTGCTCTCTTGTCTGGCTCGCTTGCTTGCTTAATTGTCTGGCTCGCTCTCTTATCTGCCTCGCTCTCTCTCACATTTGGCTTGCTCGCTTGCTCTCATATCTGGCTCGCTCACTGCTCTCTTGTCTGGCTCGCTCTCTTATCTGGCTCGCTCGCATATCTTGCTCGCTCGCTTGCTCTCTTGTCTGACTTGCTCTCTTATCTGTCTCTCTCTCACATCTGGCTCGCTCGCTTGCTCTCATATCTAGCTCGCTCTCTTATCTGGCTTGCTCGCTAGCATATCTGGCTCACTCGCTTGCTCTCTTGTCTGGCTTGCTCTCTTATCTGGCTCGCTCTCTCTCACATCTGGCTTGCTCGCTTGCTCTCATATCTGGCTCGCTTGCTGCTCTCTTGTCTGGCTCGCTCTCATATCTGGCTTGCTCGCTTGCTCTCATTTCTGGCTCGCTCGCTTGCTCTCATATCTGGCTCGCTCGCTTGCTCTCATATCTGGCTCGCTCGCTTGCTCTCTTGTCTGGCTCGCTCTCATACATGGCTAGCTCGCTTGCTCTCTTGTCTTGCTCGCTCTCTTATCTGGCTCGCTCGCTCTCATATCTGGCTGGCTCGCTTGCTCTCATATCTGGCTCGCTCGCTTGCTCTCATATCTGGCTCGCTCGCTTGCTCTCATATCTGGCTCGCTCGCTTGCTTAATTGTCTGACTCGCTCTCTTATCTGTCTCGCTCTCTCTCACATCTGGCTTGCTCGCTTGCTCTCATATCTGGCTCGCTCGCTGCTCTCTTGTCTGGCTCGCTCTTATATCTGGCTTGCTCGCTTGCTCTCATATCTGGCTCGCTCGCTTGCTCTCTTGTCTGGCTCCCTCTCTTATCTGGCTCGCTCGCATATCTGGCTCGCTCGCTTTCACATCTGGCTGGCTTGCTTGCTCTCATATCTGGCTCGCTCGCTTGCTCTCATATCTGGCTCGCTCTCTTGCTCTCTTGTCTGGCTCGCTCGCTTGCTTAATTGTCTGGCTCGCTCTCTTATCTGCCTCGCTCTCTCTCACATCTGGCTTGCTCGCTTGCTCTCATATCTGGCTCACTCGCTGCTCTCTTGTCTGGCTCGCTCTCTTATCTGGCTCGCTCGTATATCTTGCTCGCTCGCTCTCACATCTGGCTGGCTTGCTTGCTTTCATATCTGGCTCGCTCGCTTGCTCTCATATCTGGCTCGCTCGCTCGCTCTCACATCTGGTTCGCTCTCTTATCTGGCTCGCTCGCATATCTGGCTCGCTTGCTCTCACATCTAGCTGGCTCGCTTGCTTTCATATCTGGCTCGCTCGCTTGCTCTCTTGTCTGGCTCACTCTCTTATCTGGCTTGCTCGCTAGCATATCTGGCTCGCTGGCTTGCTCTCTTGTCTAGCTTGCTCTCTTATCTGGCTCGCTGGCTCTCTTATCTGGCTCGCTCGCTTGCTCTCATGTCTGGCTCGCTCACTCTCATATCTGGCTTTCTCGCTTGCTCTCTTGTCTGGTTCGCTCTCTTATCTGGCTCGCTCTCATATCTGGCTTGCTCGCTTGCTCTCATATCTGGCTCGCTCGCTTGCTCTCTTGTCTGGCTTGCTTTCTTATCTGGCTCGCTCGTATATCTTGCTCGCTCGCTCTCACATCTGGCTGGCTTGCTTGCTTTCATATCTGGCTCGCTCGCTTGCTCTCATATCTGGCTCGCTCGCTCGCTCTCACATCTGGTTCGCTCTCTTATCTGGCTCGCTCGCATATCTGGCTCGCTTGCTCTCACATCTAGCTGGCTCGCTTGCTTTCATATCTGGCTCGCTCGCTTGCTCTCTTGTCTGTCTCGCTCTCTTTTATGGCTCACTCGCATATCTGGCTCGCTCGCTCTCAAATCTGGCTTGCTTGCTTGTTCTCATATATGGCTTGCTCGCTTGCTCTCATATCCGGCTCGCTCGCTTGCTCTCATATCTGGCTCGCTCGCTTGCTCTCTTGTCTGGCTCGCTCTCTTATCTGGCTCGCTCGCTCTCATATCTGGCTGGCTCGCTTGCTCTCATATCTGGCTCGCTCGCTTGCTCTCATATCTGGCTCGCTCTCATATCTGGATCGCTCGCTTGCTCTCATATCTGGCTCGCTCGCTTGCTTAATTGTCTGACTCGCTCTCTTATCTGTCTCGCTCTCTCTCACATCTGGCTTGCTCGCTTGCTCTCATATCTGGCTCGCTCGCTGCTCTCTTGTCTGGCTCACTCTCATATCTGGCTTGCTCGCTTGCTCTCATATCTGGCTCGCTCGCTTGCTCTCTTGTCTGGCTCCCTCTCTTATCTGGCTCGCTCGCATATCTGGCTCGCTCGCTCTCACATCTGGCTGGCTTGCTTGCTCTCATATCTGGCTCGCTCGCTTGCTCT
Organism: Hyla sarda; assembly: GCF_029499605.1. Lineage (NCBI taxonomy): Eukaryota > Metazoa > Chordata > Amphibia > Anura > Hylidae > Hyla > Hyla sarda. The sequence continues at coordinate 109,964 of NW_026610425.1, read as the reverse complement.
CATATCTGGCTCGCTCTCTTGCTCTCTTGTCTGGCTCGCTCGCTTGCTTAATTGTCTGGCTCGCTCTCTTATCTGCCTCGCTCTCTCTCACATCTGGCTTGCTCGCTTGCTCTCATATCTGGCTAGCTCGCTGCTCTCTTGTCTGGCTCGCTCTCTTATCTGGCTCGCTCGTATATCTTGCTCGCTCGCTCTCACATCTGGCTGGCTTGCTTGCTTTCATATCTGGCTCGCTCGCTTGCTCTCATATCTGGCTCGCTCGCTCGCTCTCACATCTGGTTCGCTCTCTTATCTGGCTCGCTCGCATATCTGGCTCGCTTGCTCTCACACCTAGCTGGTTCGCTTGCTTTTATATCTGGCTCGCTCGCTTGCTCTCTTGTCTGGCTCACTCTCTTATCTGGCTTGCTCGCTAGCATATCTGGCTCGCTGGCTTGCTCTCTTGTCTAGCTTGCTCTCTTATCTGGCTCGCTGGCTCTCTTATCTGGCTCGCTCGCTTGCTCTCATGTCTGGCTCGCTCACTCTCATATCTGGCTTTCTCGCTTGCTCTCTTGTCTGGTTCGCTCTCTTATCTGTCTCGCTCTCATATCTGGCTTACTCGCTTGCTCTCATATCTGGCTCGCTCGCTTGCTCTCTTGTCTGGCTTGCTTTCTTATCTGGCTCGCTCGTATATCTTGCTCGCTCGCTCTCACATCTGGCTGGCTTGCTTGCTTTCATATCTGGCTCACTCGCTTGCTCTCACATCTGGCTCGCTCGCTCGCTCTCACATCTGGTTCGCTCTCTTATCTGGCTCGCTCGCATATCTGGCTCGCTTGCTCTCACATCTAGCTGGCTCGCTTGCTTTCATATCTGGCTCGCTCGCTTGCTCTCTTGTCTGTCTCGCTCTCTTTTATGGCTCACTCGCATATCTGGCTCGCTCGCTCTCAAATCTGGCTTGCTTGCTTGTTCTCATATATGGCTTGCTCGCTTGCTCTCATATCTGGCTGGCTCGCTTGCTCTCATATCTGGCTCGCTCGCTTGCTCTCTTGTCTTGCTCGCTCTCTTATCTGGCTCGCTCGCTCTCATATCTGGCTGGCTCGCTTGCTCTCATATCTGGCTGGCTCGCTTGCTCTCATATCTGGTTCGTTCGCTTGCTCTTTTGTCTGGCTCGTTATCTTATCTGGCTTGCTCGCTAGAATATCTGGCTCGCACGCTTGCTCTCTTGTCTGGCTTGATCTCTTATCTGGCTCGCTCGCTCTCATATCTGGCTCGCTCGCTTCCTCTCATGTCTGGCTCGCTCGCTCTCATATCTGGCTCGCTCGCTTGCTCTCTTGTCTAGCTCCCTCTCTTATCCGGCTCGCTCGCATATCTGGCTAGCTCGCTCTCACATCTGGCTGGCTCGCTTGCTCTCATTTCTGGCTGGCTCGCTTGCTCTCATTTCTGGCTCGCTCGCTTGCTCTCATATCTGGCTCGCTCGCTTGCTCTCATATCTGGCTTGCTCGCTTGCTCTCTTGTCTGGCTCGCTCTCATATATGGCTAGCTCGCTTGCTCTCTTGTCTTGCTCGCTCTCTTATCTGGCTCGCTCGCTCTCATATCTGGCTGGCTCGCTTGCTCTCATATCTGGCTCGCTCGCTTGCTCTCATATCTGGCTCGCTCTCATATCTGGATCGCTCGCTTGCTCTCATATCTGGCTCGCTCGCTTGCTTAATTGTCTGACTCGCTCTCTTATCTGTCTCGCTCTCTCTCACATCTGGCTTGCTCGCTTGCTCTCATATCTGGCTCGCTCGCTGCTCTCTTGTCTGGCTCACTCTCATATCTGGCTTGCTCGCTTGCTCTCATATCTGGCTCGCTCGCTTGCTCTCTTGTCTGGCTCCCTCTCTTATCTGGCTCGCTCGCATATCTGGCTCGCTCGCTCTCACATCTGGCTGGCTTGCTTGCTCTCATATCTGGCTCGCTCGCTTGCTCTCATATCTGGCTCGCTCTAGTGCTCTCTTGTCTGGCTCGCTTGCTTGCTTAATTGTCTGGCTCTCTCTCTTATCTGCCTCGCTCTCTCTCACATTTGGCTTGCTCGCTTGCTCTCATATCTGGCTCGCTCGCTGCTCTCTTGTCTGGCTCGCTCTCTTATCTGGCTCGCTCGCATATCTTGCTCGCTCGCTTGCTCTCTTGTCTGACTTGCTCTCTTATCTGTCTCTCTCTCACATCTGGCTCGCTCGCTTGCTCTCATATCTAGCTCGCTCTCTTATCTGGCTTGCTCGCTAGCATATCTGGCTCGCTCGCTTGCTCTCTTGTCTGGCTTGCTCTCTTATCTGGCTCGCTCTCTCTCACATCTGGCTTGCTCGCTTGCTCTCATATCTGGCTCGCTTGCTGCTCTCTTGTCTGGCTCGCTCTCATATCTGGCTTGCTCGCTTGCTCTCATTTCTGGCTCGCTCGCTTGCTCTCATATCTGGCTCGCTCGCTTGCTCTCATATCTGGCTCGCTCGCTTGCTCTCTTGTCTGGCTCGCTCTCATACATGGCTAGCTCGCTTGCTCTCTTGTCTTGCTCGCTCTCTTATCTGGCTCGCTCGCTCTCATATCTGGCTGGCTCGCTTGCTCTCATATCTGGCTCGCTCGCTTGCTCTCATATCTGGCTCGCTCGCTTGCTCTCATATCTGGCTCGCTCGCTTGCTTAATTGTCTGACTCGCTATCTTATCTGTCTCGCTCTCTCTCACATCTGGCTTGCTCGCTTGCTCTCATATCTGGCTCGCTCGCTGCTCTCTTGTCTGGCTCGCTCTCATATCTGGCTTGCTCGCTTGCTCTCATATCTGGCTCGCTCGCTGCTCTCTTGTCTGGCTCCCTCTCTTATCTGTCTCGCTCGCATATCTGGCTCGCTCGCTCTCACATCTGGCTGGCTTGCTTGCTTTCATATCTGGCTCGCTCGCTTGCTCTCATATCTGGCTCGCTCGCTCGCTCTCACATCTGGTTCGCTCTCTTATCTGGCTCGCTCGCATATCTGGCTCGCTTGCTCTCACATCTAGCTGGCTCGCTTGCTTTCATATCTGGCTCGCTCGCTTGCTCTCTTGTCTGTCTCGCTCTCTTTTATGGCTCACTCGCATATCTGGCTCGCTCGCTCTCAAATCTGGCTTGCTTGCTTGTTCTCATATATGGCTTGCTCGCTTGCTCTCATATCCGGCTCGCTCGCTTGCTCTCATATCTGGCTCGCTCGCTTGCTCTCTTGTCTGGCTCGCTCTCTTATCTGGCTCGCTCGCATATCTGGTTCGCTCGCTCTCAAATCTGAGTCGCTCGCTTGCTCTCATATCTGGCTAGTTCGCTTGCTCTCTTGTCTTGCTCGCTCTCTTATCTGGCTCGCTCGCTCTCATATCTGGCTGGCTCGCTTGCTCTCATATCTGGCTCGCTCGCTTGCTCTCTTGTCTTGCTCGCTCTCTTATCTGGCTCGCTCGCTCTCATATCTGGCTGGCTCGCTTGCTCTCATATCTGGCTGGCTCGCTTGCTCTCATATCTGGTTCGTTCGCTTGCTCTTTTGTCTGGCTCGCTATCTTATCTGGCTTGCTCGCTAGAATATCTGGCTCGCACGCTTGCTCTCTTGTCTGGCTTGCTCTCTTATCTGGCTCGCTCGCTCTCATATCTGGCTCGCTCGCTTCCTCTCATGTCTGGCTCGCTCGCTCTCATATCTGGCTCGCTCGCTTGCTCTCTTGTCTAGCTCCCTCTCTTATCTGGCTCGCTCGCATATCTGGCTAGCTCGCTCTCACATCTGGCTGGCTCGCTTGCTCTCATTTCTGGCTGGCTCGCTTGCTCTCATTTCTGGCTCGCTCGCTTGCTCTCATATCTGGCTCGCTCGCTTGCTCTCATATCTGGCTTGCTCGCTTGCTCTTTTGTCTGGCTCGTTATCTTATCTGGCTTGCTCGCTAGAATATCTGGCTCGCACGCTTGCTCTCTTGTCTGGCTTGCTCTCTTATCTGGCTCGCTCGCTCTCATATCTGGCTCGCTCGCTTCCTCTCATGTCTGGCTCGCTCGCTCTCATATCTGGCTCGCTCGCTTGCTCTCTTGTCTGGCTCCCTCTCTTATCTGGCTCGCTCACATATCTGGCTAGCTCGCTCTCACATTTGGCTGGCTCGCTTGCTCTCATTTCTGGCTGGCTCGCTTGCTCTCATTTCTGGCTCGCTCGCTTGCTCTCATATCTGGCTCGCTCGCTTGCTCTCATATCTGGCTTGCTCGCTTGCTCTCTTGTCTGGCTCGCTCTCATATATGGCTAGCTCGCTTGCTCTCTTGTCTTGCTCGCTCTCTTATCTGGCTCGCTCGCTCTCATATCTGCCTGGCTCGCTTGCTCTCATATCTGGCTCGCTCGCTTGCTCTCATATCTGGCTCGCTCTCATATCTGGATCGCTCGCTTGCTCTCATATCTGGCTCGCTCGCTTGCTTAATTGTCTGACTCGCTCTCTTATCTGTCTCGCTCTCTCTCACATCTGGCTTGCTCGCTTGCTCTCATATCTGGCTCGCTCGCTGCTCTCTTGTCTGGCTCACTCTCATATCTGGCTTGCTCGCTTGCTCTCATATCTGGCTCGCTCGCTTGCTCTCTTGTCTGGCTCCCTCTCTTATCTGGCTCGCTCGCATATCTGGCTCGCTCGCTCTCACATCTGGCTGGCTTGCTTGCTCTCATATCTGGCTCGCTCGCTTGCTCTCATATCTGGCTCGCTCTAGTGCTCTCTTGTCTGGCTCGCTTGCTTGCTTAATTGTCTGGCTCTCTCTCTTATCTGCCTCGCTCTCTCTCACATTTGGCTTGCTCGCTTGCTCTCATATCTGGCTCGCTCGCTGCTCTCTTGTCTGGCTCGCTCTCTTATCTGGCTCGCTCGCATATCTTGCTCGCTCGCTTGCTCTCTTGGCTGACTTGCTCTCTTATCTGTCTCTCTCTCACATCTGGCTCGCTCGCTTGCTCTCATATCTAGCTCGCTCTCTTATCTGGCTTGCTCGCTAGCATATCTGGCTCGCTCGCTTGCTCTCTTGTCTGGCTTGCTCTCTTATCTGGCTCGCTCTCTCTCACATCTGGCTTGCTCGCTTGCTCTCATATCTGGCTCGCTTGCTGCTCTCTTGTCTGGCTCGCTCTCATATCTGGCTTGCTCGCTTGCTCTCATTTCTGGCTCGCTCGCTTGCTCTCATATCTGGCTCGCTCGCTTGCTCTCATATCTGGCTCGCTCGCTTGCTCTCTTGTCTGGCTCGCTCTCATACATGGCTAGCTCGCTTGCTCTCTTGTCTTGCTCGCTCTCTTATCTGGCTCGCTCGCTCTCATATCTGGCTGGCTCGCTTGCTCTCATATCTGGCTCGCTCGCTTGCTCTCATATCTGGCTCGCTCGCTTGCTCTCATATCTGGCTCGCTCGCTTGCTTAATTGTCTGACTCGCTCTCTTATCTGTCTCGCTCTCTCTCACATCTGGCTTGCTCGCTTGCTCTCATATCTGGCTCGCTCGCTGCTCTCTTGTCTGGCTCGCTCTCATATCTGGCTTGCTCGCTTGCTCTCATATCTGGCTCGCTCGCTTACTCTCTTGTCTGGCTCCCTCTCTTATCTGGCTCGCTCGCATATCTGGCTCGCTCGCTTTCACATCTGGCTGGCTTGCTTGCTCTCATATCTGGCTCGCTCGCTTGCTCTCTTGTCTGGCTCGCTCGCTTGCTTATTTGTCTGGCTCGCTCTCTTATCTGCCTCGCTCTCTCTCACATCTGGCTTGCTCACTTGCTCTCATATCTGGCTCGCTCGCTGCTCTCTTGTCTGGCTCGCTCTCTTATCTGGCTCGCTCGCATATCTTGCTCGCTCGCTTGCTCTCTTGTCTGACTTGCTCTCTTATCTGTCTCTCTCTCACATCTGGCTCGCTCGCTTGCTCTCATATCTAGCTCGCTCTCTTATCTGGCTCACTCGCTCTCATATCTGGCTGGCTCGCTTGCTCTCATATCTGGCTCGCTCGCTTGCTCTCTTGTCTGGCTCGCTCTCTTATCTGGCTTGCTTGCTAGCATATCTGGCTCGCACGCTTGCTCTCTTGTCTGGCTTGCTCTCTTATCTGGCTCGCTCGGTCTCATATCTGGCTCACTCGCTTGCTCTCATGTCTGGCTCGCTTGCTCTCATATCTGACTTTCTCGCTTGCTCTCTTATCTGGCTCGCTCTCATATCTGGCTTGCTCGCTTGCTCTCATATCTGGCTCGCTCGCTTGCTCTCTTGTCTGGCTCGCTCTCTTATCTGGCTTGCTCGCTAGCATATCTGGCTCGCTCGCTTGCTCTTGTCTGACTTGCTCTCTTATTTGTCTCGCTCTCACATCTGCCTTGCTCGCTTGCTCTCATATCTGGCTCGCTCGCTTGCTCTCATATCTGGCTCGCTCTCATTTCTGGATCGCTCGCTTGCTCTCATATCTGGCACGCTCGCTTGCTTAATTGTCTGACTCGCTCTCTTATCTGTCTCGCTCTCTCTCACATCTGGCTTGCTCGCTTGCTCTCATATCTGGCTCGCTCGCTGCTCTCTTGTCTGGCTCGCTCTCATATCTGGCTTGCTCGCTTGCTCTCATATCTGGCTCGCTCGCTGCTCTCTTGTCTGGCTCCCTCTCTTATCTGTCTCGCTCGCATATCTGGCTCGCTCGCTCTCACATCTGGCTGGCTGTTACGCCTAGCGCTCCGGGTCCCCGCTCCTCCCCGGAGCGCTCACGGCGTCTTTCTCCCTGCAGCTCCCCGGTCAGTCCCCGCTGACCGGGAGCGCTGCTCTGTCATGGCCGTTGGGGATGCGATTCGCACAGCGGGACGCGCCCGCTCGCGAATCGCATCCCAGGTCACTTACCCGTTCCCGTCCCCTGCTGTCATGTGCTGGCGCGCGCGGCTCCGCTCTCTAGGGCGCGCGCGCGCCAGCTCCCTGAGACTTAGAGGGCCAGTGCACCAATGATTGGTGCCTGGCCCAATTAGCTTAATTAGCTCCCACCTGGTCCCTGACTATATCTAGCCTCCTCCCTTGCACTTCCTTGCCGGATCTTGTTGCCCTTGTGCCTAGTGAAAGCGTTTGTGTGTTTAAACCCTGTGTACCAGAACTACTGCTATCTCCCCTGACTACGAACCTTGCCGCCTGCCCCCGACCTTCTGCTACGTCCGACTTTGCTTCTGCCTACTCCCTTGTACCTCGCCTATCTTCAGCAGCCAGAGAGGTTGAGCCGTTGCTAGTGGATACGACCTGGTCACTACCGCCGCAGCAAGACCATCCCGCTTTGCGGCGGGCTCTGGTGAAAACCAGTAGTGGCTTAGAACCGGTCCACTAGCACGGCCCTCGCCATCCCTCTCTGGCACAGAGGATCCACCTCCTGCCAGCCGGCATCGTGACAGTAGATCCGGCCATGGATCCCGCTGAGGTTCCCCAGCATTCCATCTCTGATCTCACCACGGTGGTCGCCCAGCAATCCCGACAGATCGCCCATCTAACCCACCAGCTGTCGGAAATGTCCACCATTGTGCACCAACTTCAGTCGCAACTGCAGCAACAACCATCTCCTCCGCCAGCTCCAGCACCCCTTCCGCAGCGAGTGGCCACTCCTAGCCTCCGCCTGTCCTTGCCGGACAAATTTAATGGGGACTCTAAGTTTTGCCGTGGCTTTCTTTCGCAATGTTCCCTGCACATGGAGATGATGTCGGACCAGTTTCCTACTGAAAGGTCTAAGGTGGCTTTCGTAGTCAGCCTTCTGTCTGGAAAAGCTCTGTCATGGGCCACACCGCTCTGGGACCGCGATGACCCCGTCACTGCCTCTGTACACTCCTTCTTCTCGGAAATTCGAAGTGTCTTTGAGGAACCTGCCCGAGCCTCTTCTGCTGAGACTGCCCTGCTGAACCTGGTCCAGGGTAATTCTTCCGTTGGCGAGTACGCCATACAATTCCGTACTCTTGCTTCTGAACTATCCTGGAATAATGAGGCTCTCTGCGCGACCTTTAAAAAAGGCCTATCCAGCAACATTAAAGATGTTCTGGCCGCACGAGAGACTCCTGCTAACCTGCATGAACTCATTCATCTAGCCACTCGCATTGACATGCGTTTTTCTGAGAGGCATCAAGAGCTCCGCCAGGAAAAAGACTTAGATCTCTGGACACCTCTCCCACAGTCTCCACTGCAATCTGCGCCTAGGCCTCTCGCCGAGGAGGCCATGCAAGTGGATCGGTCTCGCCTGACCCTGGAGGAGAGGAATCGCCGTAAGGAAGAGAATCTCTGTCTGTACTGTGCCAGTACTGAACATTTTTTGGTGGATTGCCCAATCCGTCCTCCACGTCTGGGAAACGCACGCTCGCACCCAGCTCACGTGGGTGTGGCGTCTCTTGATGCCAAGTCGGCTTCTCCACGTCTCACGGTACCTGTTCGGATATCCACTTCAGCCAGCTCTCCCCTCTCAGCCGTGGCCTGCCTGGACTCTGGAGCTTCTGGGAATTTTATTCGGGAGTCCTTTGTGAATAAATTCCGCATTCCGGTGACCCGTCTTGTCAAGCCACTCCACATTTCCGCGGTCAACGGAGCCAGGTTGGATTGCACCGTGCGTTACCGCACGGAGCCCCTCCTAATGTGCATCGGACCTCATCACGAGGAGATTATATTTTTTGTCCTTCCTAATTGCTCTTCTGAAGTTCTCCTTGGACTACCCTGGCTTCAACACCATTCCCCAACCCTGGATTGGTCCACTGGGGAGATCAAGAGTTGGGGTCCCTCTTGTTCCAAGGACTGCCTTCAACCGGTTCCCAGTACTCCCTGCCGTGACCCTGTGGTTCCTCCTGTACTTGGTCCCCCTAAGGTCATTAAGGACTCTGCCTGCCACAGGAAATGCCCCTCCCCCCCTCCCAGTTCCATCAGGCAAGCTCCTGTGTCCCCTCATGGCCCTCGTCCTGGTGTCACACTGCCCCGTGCCAGGTCTCGCCCTCTGCCCTCTCTCCCCATTCCTACTCCTGCGGTTCTGCCTGCCGTTGAGGAATCCCTCCATCCTTTCCCGGTGTCCTCATCCCAGGGGAGGCAGTTACCCGATAAAGAGAAGGGGAGACCTAAGGGGGGGGGTACTGTTACGCCTAGCGCTCCGGGTCCCCGCTCCTCCCCGGAGCGCTCACGGCGTCTTTCTCCCTGCAGCTCCCCGGTCAGTCCCGCTGACCGGGAGCGCTGCTCTGTCATGGCCGTTGGGGATGCGATTCGCACAGCGGGACGCGCCCGCTCGCGAATCGCATCCCAGGTCACTTACCCGTTCCCGTCCCCTGCTGTCATGTGCTGGCGCGCGCGGCTCCGCTCTCTAGGGCGCGCGCGCGCCAGCTCCCTGAGACTTAGAGGGCCAGTGCACCAATGATTGGTGCCTGGCCCAATTAGCTTAATTAGCTCCCACCTGGTCCCTGACTATATCTAGCCTCCTCCCTTGCACTTCCTTGCCGGATCTTGTTGCCCTTGTGCCTAGTGAAAGCGTTTGTGTGTTTAAACCCTGTGTACCAGAACTACTGCTATCTCCCCTGACTACGAACCTTGCCGCCTGCCCCCGACCTTCTGCTACGTCCGACTTTGCTTCTGCCTACTCCCTTGTACCTCGCCTATCTTCAGCAGCCAGAGAGGTTGAGCCGTTGCTAGTGGATACGACCTGGTCACTACCGCCGCAGCAAGACCATCCCGCTTTGCGGCGGGCTCTGGTGAAAACCAGTAGTGGCTTAGAACCGGTCCACTAGCACGGCCCTCGCCATCCCTCTCTGGCACAGAGGATCCACCTCCTGCCAGCCGGCATCGTGACACTGGCTTGCTTGCTCTCATATCTGGCTCGCTCGCTTGCTCTCATATCTGGCTCGCTCTAGTGCTCTCTTGTCTGGCTCGCTTGCTTGCTTAATTGTCTGGCTCGCTCTCTTATCTGCCTCGCTCTCTCTCACATTTGGCTTGCTCGCTTGCTCTCATATCTGGCTCGCTCACTGCTCTCTTGTCTGGCTCGCTCTCTTATCTGGCTCGCTCGCATATCTTGCTCGCTCGCTTGCTCTCTTGTCTGACTTGCTCTCTTATCTGTCTCTCTCTCACATCTGGCTCGCTCGCTTGCTCTCATATCTAGCTCGCTCTCTTATCTGGCTCGCTCGCTCTCATATCTGGCTGGCTCGCTTGCTCTCATATCTGGCTCGCTCGCTTGCTCTCTTGTCTGGCTCGCTCTCTTATCTGGCTTGCTTGCTAGCATATCTGGCTCGCACGCTTGCTCTCTTGTCTGGCTTGCTCTCTTATCTGGCTCGCTCGGTCTCATATCTGGCTCACTCGCTTGCTCTCATGTCTGGCTCGCTTGCTCTCATATCTGACTTTCTCGCTTGCTCTCTTATCTGGCTCGCTCTCATATCTGGCTTGCTCGCTTGCTCTCATATCTGGCTCGCTCGCTTGCTCTCTTGTCTGGCTCGCTCTCTTATCTGGCTTGCTCGCTAGCATATCTGGCTCGCTCGCTTGCTCTTGTCTGACTTGCTCTCTTATTTGTCTCGCTCTCACATCTGCCTTGCTCGCTTGCTCTCATATCTGGCTCGCTCGCTTGCTCTCATATCTGGCTCGCTCTCATTTCTGGATCGCTCGCTTGCTCTCATATCTGGCTCGCTCGCTTGCTTAATTGTCTGACTCGCTCTCTTATCTGTCTCGCTCTCTCTCACATCTGGCTTGCTCGCTTGCTCTCATATCTGGCTCGCTCGCTGCTCTCTTGTCTGGCTCGCTCTCATATCTGGCTTGCTCGCTTGCTCTCATATCTGGCTCGCTCGCTGCTCTCTTGTCTGGCTCCCTCTCTTATCTGTCTCGCTCGCATATCTGGCTCGCTCGCTCTCACATCTGGCTGGCTTGCTTGCTCTCATATCTGGCTCGCTCGCTTGCTCTCATATCTGGCTCGCTCTAATGCTCTCTTGTCTGGCTCGCTTGCTTGCTTAATTGTCTGGCTCGCTCTCTTATCTGCCTCGCTCTCTCTCACATTTGGCTTGCTCGCTTGCTCTCATATCTGGCTCGCTCACTGCTCTCTTGTCTGGCTCGCTCTCTTATCTGGCTCGCTCGCATATCTTGCTCGCTCGCTTGCTCTCTTGTCTGACTTGCTCTCTTATCTGTCTCTCTCTCACATCTGGCTCGCTCGCTTGCTCTCATATCTAGCTCGCTCTCTTATCTGGCTTGCTCGCTAGCATATCTGGCTCACTCGCTTGCTCTCTTGTCTGGCTTGCTCTCTTATCTGGCTCGCTCTCTCTCACATCTGGCTTGCTCGCTTGCTCTCATATCTGGCTCGCTTGCTGCTCTCTTGTCTGGCTCGCTCTCATATCTGGCTTGCTCGCTTGCTCTCATTTCTGGCTCGCTCGCTTGCTCTCATATCTGGCTCGCTCGCTTGCTCTCATATCTGGCTCGCTCGCTTGCTCTCTTGTCTGGCTCGCTCTCATACATGGCTAGCTCGCTTGCTCTCTTGTCTTGCTCGCTCTCTTATCTGGCTCGCTCGCTCTCATATCTGGCTGGCTCGCTTGCTCTCATATCTGGCTCGCTCGCTTGCTCTCATATCTGGCTCGCTCGCTTGCTCTCATATCTGGCTCGCTCGCTTGCTTAATTGTCTGACTCGCTCTCTTATCTGTCTCGCTCTCTCTCACATCTGGCTTGCTCGCTTGCTCTCATATCTGGCTCGCTCGCTGCTCTCTTGTCTGGCTCGCTCTTATATCTGGCTTGCTCGCTTGCTCTCATATCTGGCTCGCTCGCTTGCTCTCTTGTCTGGCTCCCTCTCTTATCTGGCTCGCTCGCATATCTGGCTCGCTCGCTTTCACATCTGGCTGGCTTGCTTGCTCTCATATCTGGCTCGCTCGCTTGCTCTCATATCTGGCTCGCTCTCTTGCTCTCTTGTCTGGCTCGCTCGCTTGCTTAATTGTCTGGCTCGCTCTCTTATCTGCCTCGCTCTCTCTCACATCTGGCTTGCTCGCTTGCTCTCATATCTGGCTCGCTCGCTGCTCTCTTGTCTGGCTCGCTCTCTTATCTGGCTCGCTCGTATATCTTGCTCGCTCGCTCTCACATCTGGCTGGCTTGCTTGCTTTCATATCTGGCTCGCTCGCTTGCTCTCATATCTGGCTCGCTCGCTCTCACATCTGGTTCGCTCTCTTATCTGGCTCGCTCGCATATCTGGCTCGCTTGCTCTCACATCTAGCTGGCTCGCTTGCTTTCATATCTGGCTCGCTCGCTTGCTCTCTTGTCTGGCTCACTCTCTTATCTGGCTTGCTCGCTAGCATATCTGGCTCGCTGGCTTGCTCTCTTGTCTAGCTTGCTCTCTTATCTGGCTCGCTGGCTCTCTTATCTGGCTCGCTCGCTTGCTCTCATGTCTGGCTCGCTCACTCTCATATCTGGCTTTCTCGCTTGCTCTCTTGTCTGGTTCGCTCTCTTATCTGGCTCGCTCTCATATCTGGCTTGCTCGCTTGCTCTCATATCTGGCTCGCTCGCTTGCTCTCTTGTCTGGCTTGCTTTCTTATCTGGCTCGCTCGTATATCTTGCTCGCTCGCTCTCACATCTGGCTGGCTTGCTTGCTTTCATATCTGGCTCGCTCGCTTGCTCTCATATCTGGCTCGCTCGCTCGCTCTCACATCTGGTTCGCTCTCTTATCTGGCTCGCTCGCATATCTGGCTCGCTTGCTCTCACATCTAGCTGGCTCGCTTGCTTTCATATCTGGCTCGCTCGCTTGCTCTCTTGTCTGTCTCGCTCTCTTTTATGGCTCACTCGCATATCTGGCTCGCTCGCTCTCAAATCTGGCTTGCTTGCTTGTTCTCATATATGGCTTGCTCGCTTGCTCTCATATCCGGCTCGCTCGCTTGCTCTCATATCTGGCTCTCTCGCTTGCTCTCTTGTCTGGCTCGCTCTCTTATCTGGCTCGCTCGCTCTCATATCTGGCTGGCTCGCTTGCTCTCATATCTGGCTCGCTCGCTTGCTCTCATATCTGGCTCGCTTTCATATCTGGATCGCTCGCTTGCTCTCATATCTGGCTCGCTCGCTTGCTTAATTGTCTGACTCGCTCTCTTATCTGTCTCGCTCTCTCTCACATCTGGCTTGCTCGCTTGCTCTCATATCTGGCTCGCTCGCTGCTCTCTTGTCTGGCTCACTCTCATATCTGGCTTGCTCGCTTGCTCTCATATCTGGCTCGCTCGCTTGCTCTCTTGTCTGGCTCCCTCTCTTATCTGGCTCGCTCGCATATCTGGCTCGCTCGCTCTCACATCTGGCTGGCTTGCTTGCTCTCACATCTGGCTCGCTCGCTTGCTCTCATATCTGGCTCACTCTCATTTCTGGATCGCTCGCTTGCTCTCATATCTGGCTCGCTCGCTTGCTTAATTGTCTGACTCGCTCTCTTATCTGTCTCGCTCTCTCTCACATCTGGCTTGCTCGCTTGCTCTCATATCTGGCTCGCTCGCTGCTCTCTTGTCTGGCTCGCTCTCATATCTGGCTTGCTCGCTTGCTCTCATATCTGGCTCGCTCGCTTGCTCTCTTGTCTGGCTCCCTCTCTTATCTGGCTCGCTCGCATATCTGGCTCGCTCGCTCTCACATCTGGCTGGCTTGCTTGCTCTCATATCTGGCTCGCTCGCTTGCTCTCATATCTGGCTCGCTCTAGTGCTCTCTTGTCTGGCTCGCTTGCTTGCTTAATTGTCTGGCTCGCTCTCTTATCTGCCTCGCTCTCTCTCACATTTGGCTTGTTCGCTTGCTCTCATATCTGGCTCGCTCGCTGCTCTCTTGTCTGGCTCGCTCTCTTATCTGGCTCGCTCGCATATCTTGCTCGCTCGCTTGCTCTCTTGTCTGACTTGCTCTCTTATCTGTCTCTCTCTCACATCTGGCTCGCTCGCTTGCTCTCATATCTAGCTCGCTCTCTTATCTGGCTTGCTCGCTAGCATATCTGGCTCGCTCGCTTGCTCTCTTGTCTGGCTTGCTCTCTTATCTGGCTCGCTCTCTCTCACATCTGGCTTGCTCGCTTGCTCTCATATCTGGCTCGCTTGCTGCTCTCTTGTCTGGCTCGCTCTCATATCTGGCTTGCTCGCTTGCTCTCATTTCTGGCTCGCTCGCTTGCTCTCATATCTGGCTCGCTCGCTTGCTCTCATATCTGGCTCGCTCGCTTGCTCTCTTGTCTGGCTCGCTCTCATACATGGCTAGCTCGCTTGCTCTCTTGTCTTGCTCGCTCTCTTATCTGGCTCGCTCGCTTTCATATCTGGCTGGCTCGCTTGCTCTCATATCTGGCTCGCTCGCTTGCTCTCATATCTGGCTCGCTCGCTTGCTCTCATATCTGGCTCGCTCGCTTGCTTAATTGTCTGACTCGCTCTCTTATCTGTCTCGCTCTCTCTCACATCTGGCTTGCTCGCTTGCTCTCATATCTGGCTCGCTCGCTGCTCTCTTGTCTGGCGTGCTCTCATATCTGGCTTGCTCGCTTGCTCTCATATCTGGCTCGCTCGCTTGCTCTCTTGTCTGGCTCCCTCTCTTATCTGGCTCTCTCGCATATCTGGCTCGCTCGCTTTCACATCTGGCTGGCTTGCTTGCTCTCATATCTGGCTCGCTCGCTTGCTCTCATATCTGGCTCGCTCTCTTGCTCTCTTGTCTGGCTCGCACGCTTGCTTAATTGTCTGGCTCGCTCTCTTATCTGCCTCGCTCTCTCTCACATCTGGCTTGCTCGCTTGCTCTCATATCTGGCTCGCTCGCTGCTCTCTTGTCTGGCTCGCTCTCTTATCTGGCTCGCTCGCATATCTTGCTCGCTCGCTTGCTCTCTTGTCTGACTTGCTCTCTTATCTGTCTCTCTCTCACATCTGGCTCGCTCGCTTGCTCTCATATCTAGCTCGCTCTCTTATCTGGCTCGCTCGCTCTCATATATGGCTGGCTCGCTTGCTCTCACATCTGGCTTGCTCGCTTGCTCTCATATCTGGCTCGCTCGCTTGCTCTCATATCTGGCTCGCTCTCATTTCTGGATCGCTCGCTTGCTCTCATATCTGGCTCGCTCGCTTGCTTAATTGTCTGACTCGCTCTCTTATCTGTCTCGCTCTCTCTCACATCTGGCTTGCTCGCTTGCTCTCATATCTGGCTCGCTCGCTGCTCTCTTGTCTGGCTCGCTCTCATATCTGGCTTGCTCGCTTGCTCTCATATCTGGCTCGCTCGCTTGCTCTCTTGTCTGGCTCCCTCTCTTATCTGGCTGGCTCGCATATCTGGCTCGCTCGCTCTCACATCTGGCTGGCTTGCTTGCTCTCATATCTGGCTCGCTCGCTTGCTCTCATATCTGGCTCGCTCTCTTGCTCTCTTGTCTGGCTCGCTTGCTTCCTTAATTGTCTGGCTCGCTCTCTTATCTGCCTCGCTCTCTCTCACATTTGGCTTGCTCGCTTGCTCTCATATCTGGCTCGCTCGCTGCTCTCTTGTCTGGCTCGCTCTCTTATCTGGCTCGCTCGCATATCTTGCTCGCTCGCTTGCTCTCTTGTCTGACTTGCTCTCTTATCTGGCTCTCTCTCACATCTGGCTCGCTCGCTTGCTCTCATATCTGGCTCGCTCGCTTACTCTCTTGTCTGGCTCCCTCTCTTATCTGGCTCGCTCGCATATCTGGCTCGCTCGCTTTCACATCTGGCTGGCTTGCTTGCTCTCATATCTGGCTCGCTCGCTTGCTCTCTTGTCTGGCTCGCTCGCTTGCTTATTTGTCTGGCTCGCTCTCTTATCTGCCTCGCTCTCTCTCACATCTGGCTTGCTCACTTGCTCTCATATCTGGCTCGCTCGCTGCTCTCTTGTCTGGCTCGCTCTCTTATCTGGCTCGCTCGCATATCTTGCTCGCTCGCTTGCTCTCTTGTCTGACTTGCTCTCTTATCTGTCTCTCTCTCACATCTGGCTCGCTCGCTTGCTCTCATATCTAGCTCACTCTCTTATCTGGCTCGCTCGCTCTCATATCTGGCTGGCTCGCTTGCTCTCATATCTGGCTCGCTCGCTTGCTCTCTTGTCTGGCTCGCTCTCTTATCTGGCTTGCTTGCTAGCATATCTGGCTCGCACGCTTGCTCTCTTGTCTGGCTTGCTCTCTTATCTGGCTCGCTCGGTCTCATATCTGGCTCACTCGCTTGCTCTCATGTCTGGCTCGCTTGCTCTCATATCTGACTTTCTCGCTTGCTCTCTTATCTGGCTCGCTCTCATATCTGGCTTGCTCGCTTGCTCTCATATCTGGCTCGCTCGCTTGCTCTCTTGTCTGGCTCGCTCTCTTATCTGGCTTGCTCGCTAGCATATCTGGCTCGCTCGCTTGCTCTTGTCTGACTTGCTCTCTTATTTGTCTCGCTCTCACATCTGCCTTGCTCGCTTGCTCTCATATCTGGCTCGCTCGCTTGCTCTCATATCTGGCTCGCTCTCATTTCTGGATCGCTCGCTTGCTCTCATATCTGGCTCGCTCGCTTGCTTAATTGTCTGACTCGCTCTCTTATCTGTCTCGCTCTCTCTCACATCTGGCTTGCTCGCTTGCTCTCATATCTGGCTCGCTCGCTGCTCTCTTGTCTGGCTCGCTCTCATATCTGGCTTGCTCGCTTGCTCTCATATCTGGCTCGCTCGCTGCTCTCTTGTCTGGCTCCCTCTCTTATCTGTCTCGCTCGCATATCTGGCTCGGTCGCTCTCACATCTGGCTGGCTTGCTTGCTCTCATATCTGGCTCGCTCGCTTGCTCTCATATCTGGCTCGCTCTAGTGCTCTCTTGTCTGGCTCGCTTGCTTGCTTAATTGTCTGGCTCGCTCTCTTATCTGCCTCGCTCTCTCTCACATTTGGCTTGCTCGCTTGCTCTCATATCTGGCTCGCTCACTGCTCTCTTGTCTGGCTCGCTCTCTTATCTGGCTCGCTCGCATATCTTGCTCGCTCGCTTGCTCTCTTGTCTGACTTGCTCTCTTATCTGTCTCTCTCTCACATCTGGCTCGCTCGCTTGCTCTCATATCTAGCTCGCTCTCTTATCTGGCTTGCTCGCTAGCATATCTGGCTCACTCGCTTGCTCTCTTGTCTGGCTTGCTCTCTTATCTGGCTCGCTCTCTCTCACATCTGGCTTGCTCGCTTGCTCTCATATCTGGCTCACTTGCTGCTCTCTTGTCTGGCTCGCTCTCATATCTGGCTTGCTCGCTTGCTCTCATTTCTGGCTCGCTCGCTTGCTCTCATATCTGGCTCGCTCGCTTGCTCTCATATCTGGCTCGCTCGCTTGCTCTCTTGTCTGGCTCGCTCTCATACATGGCTAGCTCGCTTGCTCTCTTGTCTTGCTCGCTCTCTTATCTGGCTCGCTCGCTCTCATATCTGGCTGGCTCGCTTGCTCTCATATCTGGCTCGCTCGCTTGCTCTCATATCTGGCTCGCTCGCTTGCTCTCATATCTGGCTCGCTCGCTTGCTTAATTGTCTGACTCGCTCTCTTATCTGTCTCGCTCTCTCTCACATCTGGCTTGCTCGCTTGCTCTCATATCTGGCTCGCTCGCTGCTCTCTTGTCTGGCTCGCTCTTATATCTGGCTTGCTCGCTTGCTCTCATATCTGGCTCGCTCGCTTGCTCTCTTGTCTGGCTCCCTCTCTTATCTGGCTCGCTCGCATATCTGGCTCGCTCGCTTTCACATCTGGCTGGCTTGCTTGCTCTCATATCTGGCTCGCTCGCTTGCTCTCATATCTGGCTCGCTCTCTTGCTCTCTTGTCTGGCTCGCTCGCTTGCTTAATTGTCTGGCTCGCTCTCTTATCTGCCTCGCTCTCTCTCACATCTGGCTTGCTCGCTTGCTCTCATATCTGGCTCGCTCGCTGCTCTCTTGTCTGGCTCGCTCTCTTATCTGGCTCGCTCGTATATCTTGCTCGCTCGCTCTCACATCTGGCTGGCTTGCTTGCTTTCATATCTGGCTCGCTCGCTTGCTCTCATATCTGGCTCGCTCGCTCGCTCTCACATCTGGTTCGCTCTCTTATCTGGCTCGCTCGCATATCTGGCTCGCTTGCTCTCACATCTAGCTGGCTCGCTTGCTTTCATATCTGGCTCGCTCGCTTGCTCTCTTGTCTGGCTCACTCTCTTATCTGGCTTGCTCGCTAGCATATCTGGCTCGCTGGCTTGCTCTCTTGTCTAGCTTGCTCTCTTATCTGGCTCGCTGGCTCTCTTATCTGGCTCGCTCGCTTGCTCTCATGTCTGGCTCGCTCACTCTCATATCTGGCTTTCTCGCTTGCTCTCTTGTCTTGTTCGCTCTCTTATCTGGCTCGCTCTCATATCTGGCTTGCTCGCTTGCTCTCATATCTGGCTCGCTCGCTTGCTCTCTTGTCTGGCTTGCTTTCTTATCTGGCTCGCTCGTATATCTTGCTCGCTCGCTCTCACATCTGGCTGGCTTGCTTGCTTTCATATCTGGCTCGCTCGCTTGCTCTCATATCTGGCTCGCTCGCTCGCTCTCACATCTGGTTCGCTCTCTTATCTGGCTCGCTCGCATATCTGGCTCGCTTGCTCTCACATCTAGCTGGCTCGCTTGCTTTCATATCTGGCTCGCTCGCTTGCTCTCTTGTCTGTCTCGCTCTCTTTTATGGCTCACTCGCATATCTGGCTCGCTCGCTCTCAAATCTGGCTTGCTTGCTTGTTCTCATATATGGCTTGCTCGCTTGCTCTCATATCCGGCTCGCTCGCTTGCTCTCATATCTGGCTCGCTCGCTTGCTCTCTTGTCTGGCTCGCTCTCTTATCTGGCTCGCTCGCTCTCATATCTGGCTGGCTCGCTTGCTCTCATATCTGGCTCGCTCGCTTGCTCTCATATCTGGCTCGCTCTCATATCTGGATCGCTCGCTTGCTCTCATATCTGGCTCGCTCGCTTGCTTAATTGTCTGACTCGCTCTCTTATCTGTCTCGCTCTCTCTCACATCTGGCTTGCTCGCTTGCTCTCATATCTGGCTCGCTCGCTGCTCTCTTGTCTGGCTCACTCTCATATCTGGCTTGCTCGCTTGCTCTCATATCTGGCTCGCTCGCTTGCTCTCTTGTCTGGCTCCCTCTCTTATCTGGCTCGCTCGCATATCTGGCTCGCTCGCTCTCACATCTGGCTGGCTTGCTTGCTCTCATATCTGGCTCGCTCGCTTGCTCTCATATCTGGCTCGCTCTCTTGCTCTCTTGTCTGGCTCGCTCGCTTGCTTAATTGTCTGGCTCGCTCTCTTATCTGCCTCGCTCTCTCTCACATCTGGCTTGCTCGCTTGCTCTCACATCTGGCTCGCTCGCTTGCTCTCATATCTGGCTCACTCTCATTTCTGGATCGCTCGCTTGCTCTCATATCTGGCTCGCTCGCTTGCTTAATTGTCTGACTCGCTCTCTTATCTGTCTCGCTCTCTCTCACATCTGGCTTGCTCGCTTGCTCTCATATCTGGCTCGCTCGCTGCTCTCTTGTCTGGCTCGCTCTCATATCTGGCTTGCTCGCTTGCTCTCATATCTGGCTCGCTCGCTTGCTCTCTTGTCTGGCTCCCTCTCTTATCTGGCTCGCTCGCATATCTGGCTCGCTCGCTCTCACATCTGGCTGGCTTGCTTGCTCTCATATCTGGCTCGCTCGCTTGCTCTCATATCTGGCTCGCTCTAGTGCTCTCTTGTCTGGCTCGCTTGCTTGCTTAATTGTCTGGCTCGCTCTCTTATCTGCCTCGCTCTCTCTCACATTTGGCTTGCTCGCTTGCTCTCATATCTGGCTCGCTCGCTGCTCTCTTGTCTGGCTCGCTCTCTTATCTGGCTCGCTCGCATATCTTGCTCGCTCGCTTGCTCTCTTGTCTGACTTGCTCTCTTATCTGTCTCTCTCTCACATCTGGCTCGCTCGCTTGCTCTCATATCTAGCTCGCTCTCTTATCTGGCTTGCTCGCTAGCATATCTGGCTCGCTCGCTTGCTCTCTTGTCTGGCTTGCTCTCTTATCTGGCTCGCTCTCTCTCACATCTGGCTTGCTCGCTTGCTCTCATATCTGGCTCGCTTGCTGCTCTCTTGTCTGGCTCGCTCTCATATCTGGCTTGCTCGCTTGCTCTCATTTCTGGCTCGCTCGCTTGCTCTCATATCTGGCTCGCTCGCTTGCTCTCATATCTGGCTCGCTCGCTTGCTCTCTTGTCTGGCTCGCTCTCATACATGGCTAGCTCGCTTGCTCTCTTGTCTTGCTCGCTCTCTTATCTGGCTCGCTCGCTTTCATATCTGGCTGGCTCGCTTGCTCTCATATCTGGCTCGCTCGCTTGCTCTCATATCTGGCTCGCTCGCTTGCTCTCATATCTGGCTCGCTCGCTTGCTTAATTGTCTGACTCGCTCTCTTATCTGTCTCGCTCTCTCTCACATCTGGCTTGCTCGCTTGCTCTCATATCTGGCTCGCTCGCTGCTCTCTTGTCTGGCGTGCTCTCATATCTGGCTTGCTTGCTTGCTCTCATATCTGGCTCGCTCGCTTGCTCTCTTGTCTGGCTCCCTCTCTTATCTGGCTCCCTCTCTTATCTGGCTCTCTCGCATATCTGGCTCGCTCGCTTTCACATCTGGCTGGCTTGCTTGCTCTCATATCTGGCTCGCTCGCTTGCTCTCATATCTGGCTCGCTCTCTTGCTCTCTTGTCTGGCTCGCACGCTTGCTTAATTGTCTGGCTCGCTCTCTTATCTGCCTCGCTCTCTCTCACATCTGGCTTGCTCGCTTGCTCTCATATCTGGCTCGCTCGCTGCTCTCTTGTCTGGCTCGCTCTCTTATCTGGCTCGCTCGCATATCTTGCTCGCTCGCTTGCTCTCTTGTCTGACTTGCTCTCTTATCTGTCTCTCTCTCACATCTGGCTCGCTCGCTTGCTCTCATATCTAGCTCGCTCTCTTATCTGGCTCGCTCGCTCTCATATATGGCTGGCTCGCTTGCTCTCACATCTGGCTTGCTCGCTTGCTCTCATATCTGGCTCGCTCGCTTGCTCTCATATCTGGCTCGCTCTCATTTCTGGATCGCTCGCTTGCTCTCATATCTGGCTCGCTCGCTTGCTTAATTGTCTGACTCGCTCTCTTATCTGTCTCGCTCTCTCTCACATCTGGCTTGCTCGCTTGCTCTCATATCTGGCTCGCTCGCTGCTCTCTTGTCTGGCTCGCTCTCATATCTGGCTTGCTCGCTTGCTCTCATATCTGGCTCGCTCGCTTGCTCTCTTGTCTGGCTCCCTCTCTTATCTGGCTGGCTCGCATATCTGGCTCGCTCGCTCTCACATCTGGCTGGCTTGCTTGCTCTCATATCTGGCTCGCTCGCTTGCTCTCATATCTGGCTCGCTCTCTTGCTCTCTTGTCTGGCTCGCTTGCTTGCTTAATTGTCTGGCTCGCTCTCTTATCTGCCTCGCTCTCTCTCACATTTGGCTTGCTCGCTTGCTCTCATATCTGGCTCGCTCGCTGCTCTCTTGTCTGGCTCGCTCTCTTATCTGGCTCGCTCGCATATCTTGCTCGCTCGCTTGCTCTCTTGTCTGACTTGCTCTCTTATCTGTCTCTCTCTCACATCTGGCTCGCTCGCTTGCTCTCATATCTAGCTCGCTCTCTTATCTGGCTTGCTCGCTAGCATATCTGGCTCACTCGCTTGCTCTCTTGTCTGGCTTGCTCTCTTATCTGGCTCGCTCTCTCTCACATCTGGCTTGCTCGCTTGCTCTCATATCTGGCTCGCTTGCTGCTCTCTTGTCTGGCTCGCTCTCATATCTGGCTTGCTCGCTTGCTCTCATTTCTGGCTCGCTCGCTTGCTCTCATATCTGGCTCGCTCGCTTGCTCTCATATCTGGCTCGCTCGCTTGCTCTCTTGTCTGGCTCGCTCTCATACATGGCTAGCTCGCTTGCTCTCTTGTCTTGCTCGCTCTCTTATCTGGCTCGCTCGCTCTCATATCTGGCTGGCTCGCTTGCTCTCATATCTGGCTCGCTCGCTTGCTCTCATATCTGGCTCGCTCGCTTGCTCTCATATCTGGCTCGCTCGCTTGCTTAATTGTCTGACTCGCTCTCTTATCTGTCTCGCTCTCTCTCACATCTGGCTTGCTCGCTTGCTCTCATATCTGGCTCGCTCGCTGCTCTCTTGTCTGGCTCGCTCTTATATCTGGCTTGCTCGCTTGCTCTCATATCTGGCTCGCTCGCTTGCTCTCTTGTCTGGCTCCCTCTCTTATCTGGCTCGCTCGCATATCTGGCTCGCTCGCTTTCACATCTGGCTGGCTTGCTTGCTCTCATATCTGGCTCGCTCGCTTGCTCTCATATCTGGCTCGCTCTCTTGCTCTCTTGTCTGGCTCGCTCGCTTGCTTAATTGTCTGGCTCGCTCTCTTATCTGCCTCGCTCTCTCTCACATCTGGCTTGCTCGCTTGCTCTCATATCTGGCTCGCTCGCTGCTCTCTTGTCTGGCTCGCTCTCTTATCTGGCTCGCTCGTATATCTTGCTCGCTCGCTCTCACATCTGGCTGGCTTGCTTGCTTTCATATCTGGCTCGCTCGCTT
Organism: Hyla sarda; assembly: GCF_029499605.1. Lineage (NCBI taxonomy): Eukaryota > Metazoa > Chordata > Amphibia > Anura > Hylidae > Hyla > Hyla sarda. The sequence continues at coordinate 87,639 of NW_026610425.1, read as the reverse complement.
GCTCTCATATCTGGCTCGCTCGCTCGCTCTCACATCTGGTTCGCTCTCTTATCTGGCTCGCTCGCATATCTGGCTCGCTTGCTCTCACATCTAGCTGGCTCGCTTGCTTTCATATCTGGCTCGCTCGCTTGCTCTCTTGTCTGGCTCACTCTCTTATCTGGCTTGCTCGCTAGCATATCTGGCTCGCTGGCTTGCTCTCTTGTCTAGCTTGCTCTCTTATCTGGCTCGCTGGCTCTCTTATCTGGCTCGCTCGCTTGCTCTCATGTCTGGCTCGCTCACTCTCATATCTGGCTTTCTCGCTTGCTCTCTTGTCTGGTTCGCTCTCTTATCTGGCTCGCTCTCATATCTGGCTTGCTCGCTTGCTCTCATATCTGGCTCGCTCGCTTGCTCTCTTGTCTGGCTTGCTTTCTTATCTGGCTCGCTCGTATATCTTGCTCGCTCGCTCTCACATCTGGCTGGCTTGCTTGCTTTCATATCTGGCTCGCTCGCTTGCTCTCATATCTGGCTCGCTCGCTCGCTCTCACATCTGGTTCGCTCTCTTATCTGGCTCGCTCGCATATCTGGCTCGCTTGCTCTCACATCTAGCTGGCTCGCTTGCTTTCATATCTGGCTCGCTCGCTTGCTCTCTTGTCTGTCTCGCTCTCTTTTATGGCTCACTCGCATATCTGGCTCGCTCGCTCTCAAATCTGGCTTGCTTGCTTGTTCTCATATATGGCTTGCTCGCTTGCTCTCATATCCGGCTCGCTCGCTTGCTCTCATATCTGGCTCTCTCGCTTGCTCTCTTGTCTGGCTCGCTCTCTTATCTGGCTCGCTCGCTCTCATATCTGGCTGGCTCGCTTGCTCTCATATCTGGCTCGCTCGCTTGCTCTCATATCTGGCTCGCTCTCATATCTGGATCGCTCGCTTGCTCTCATATCTGGCTCGCTCGCTTGCTTAATTGTCTGACTCGCTCTCTTATCTGTCTCGCTCTCTCTCACATCTGGCTTGCTCGCTTGCTCTCATATCTGGCTCGCTCGCTGCTCTCTTGTCTGGCTCACTCTCATATCTGGCTTGCTCGCTTGCTCTCATATCTGGCTCGCTCGCTTGCTCTCTTGTCTGGCTCCCTCTCTTATCTGGCTCGCTCGCATATCTGGCTCGCTCGCTCTCACATCTGGCTGGCTTGCTTGCTCTCACATCTGGCTCGCTCGCTTGCTCTCATATCTGGCTCACTCTCATTTCTGGATCGCTCGCTTGCTCTCATATCTGGCTCGCTCGCTTGCTTAATTGTCTGACTCGCTCTCTTATCTGTCTCGCTCTCTCTCACATCTGGCTTGCTCGCTTGCTCTCATATCTGGCTCGCTCGCTGCTCTCTTGTCTGGCTCGCTCTCATATCTGGCTTGCTCGCTTGCTCTCATATCTGGCTCGCTCGCTTGCTCTCTTGTCTGGCTCCCTCTCTTATCTGGCTCGCTCGCATATCTGGCTCGCTCGCTCTCACATCTGGCTGGCTTGCTTGCTCTCATATCTGGCTCGCTCGCTTGCTCTCATATCTGGCTCGCTCTAGTGCTCTCTTGTCTGGCTCGCTTGCTTGCTTAATTGTCTGGCTCGCTCTCTTATCTGCCTCGCTCTCTCTCACATTTGGCTTGTTCGCTTGCTCTCATATCTGGCTCGCTCGCTGCTCTCTTGTCTGGCTCGCTCTCTTATCTGGCTCGCTCGCATATCTTGCTCGCTCGCTTGCTCTCTTGTCTGACTTGCTCTCTTATCTGTCTCTCTCTCACATCTGGCTCGCTCGCTTGCTCTCATATCTAGCTCGCTCTCTTATCTGGCTTGCTCGCTAGCATATCTGGCTCGCTCGCTTGCTCTCTTGTCTGGCTTGCTCTCTTATCTGGCTCGCTCTCTCTCACATCTGGCTTGCTCGCTTGCTCTCATATCTGGCTCGCTTGCTGCTCTCTTGTCTGGCTCGCTCTCATATCTGGCTTGCTCGCTTGCTCTCATTTCTGGCTCGCTCGCTTGCTCTCATATCTGGCTCGCTCGCTTGCTCTCATATCTGGCTCGCTCGCTTGCTCTCTTGTCTGGCTCGCTCTCATACATGGCTAGCTCGCTTGCTCTCTTGTCTTGCTCGCTCTCTTATCTGGCTCGCTCGCTTTCATATCTGGCTGGCTCGCTTGCTCTCATATCTGGCTCGCTCGCTTGCTCTCATATCTGGCTCGCTCGCTTGCTCTCATATCTGGCTCGCTCGCTTGCTTAATTGTCTGACTCGCTCTCTTATCTGTCTCGCTCTCTCTCACATCTGGCTTGCTCGCTTGCTCTCATATCTGGCTCGCTCGCTGCTCTCTTGTCTGGCGTGCTCTCATATCTGGCTTGCTCGCTTGCTCTCATATCTGGCTCGCTCGCTTGCTCTCTTGTCTGGCTCCCTCTCTTATCTGGCTCTCTCGCATATCTGGCTCGCTCGCTTTCACATCTGGCTGGCTTGCTTGCTCTCATATCTGGCTCGCTCGCTTGCTCTCATATCTGGCTCGCTCTCTTGCTCTCTTGTCTGGCTCGCACGCTTGCTTAATTGTCTGGCTCGCTCTCTTATCTGCCTCGCTCTCTCTCACATCTGGCTTGCTCGCTTGCTCTCATATCTGGCTCGCTCGCTGCTCTCTTGTCTGGCTCGCTCTCTTATCTGGCTCGCTCGCATATCTTGCTCGCTCGCTTGCTCTCTTGTCTGACTTGCTCTCTTATCTGTCTCTCTCTCACATCTGGCTCGCTCGCTTGCTCTCATATCTAGCTCGCTCTCTTATCTGGCTCGCTCGCTCTCATATATGGCTGGCTCGCTTGCTCTCACATCTGGCTTGCTCGCTTGCTCTCATATCTGGCTCGCTCGCTTGCTCTCATATCTGGCTCGCTCTCATTTCTGGATCGCTCGCTTGCTCTCATATCTGGCTCGCTCGCTTGCTTAATTGTCTGACTCGCTCTCTTATCTGTCTCGCTCTCTCTCACATCTGGCTTGCTCGCTTGCTCTCATATCTGGCTCGCTCGCTGCTCTCTTGTCTGGCTCGCTCTCATATCTGGCTTGCTCGCTTGCTCTCATATCTGGCTCGCTCGCTTGCTCTCTTGTCTGGCTCCCTCTCTTATCTGGCTGGCTCGCATATCTGGCTCGCTCGCTCTCACATCTGGCTGGCTTGCTTGCTCTCATATCTGGCTCGCTCGCTTGCTCTCATATCTGGCTCGCTCTCTTGCTCTCTTGTCTGGCTCGCTTGCTTCCTTAATTGTCTGGCTCGCTCTCTTATCTGCCTCGCTCTCTCTCACATTTGGCTTGCTCGCTTGCTCTCATATCTGGCTCGCTCGCTGCTCTCTTGTCTGGCTCGCTCTCTTATCTGGCTCGCTCGCATATCTTGCTCGCTCGCTTGCTCTCTTGTCTGACTTGCTCTCTTATCTGGCTCTCTCTCACATCTGGCTCGCTCGCTTGCTCTCATATCTGGCTCGCTCGCTTACTCTCTTGTCTGGCTCCCTCTCTTATCTGGCTCGCTCGCATATCTGGCTCGCTCGCTTTCACATCTGGCTGGCTTGCTTGCTCTCATATCTGGCTCGCTCGCTTGCTCTCTTGTCTGGCTCGCTCGCTTGCTTATTTGTCTGGCTCGCTCTCTTATCTGCCTCGCTCTCTCTCACATCTGGCTTGCTCACTTGCTCTCATATCTGGCTCGCTCGCTGCTCTCTTGTCTGGCTCGCTCTCTTATCTGGCTCGCTCGCATATCTTGCTCGCTCGCTTGCTCTCTTGTCTGACTTGCTCTCTTATCTGTCTCTCTCTCACATCTGGCTCGCTCGCTTGCTCTCATATCTAGCTCACTCTCTTATCTGGCTCGCTCGCTCTCATATCTGGCTGGCTCGCTTGCTCTCATATCTGGCTCGCTCGCTTGCTCTCTTGTCTGGCTCGCTCTCTTATCTGGCTTGCTTGCTAGCATATCTGGCTCGCACGCTTGCTCTCTTGTCTGGCTTGCTCTCTTATCTGGCTCGCTCGGTCTCATATCTGGCTCACTCGCTTGCTCTCATGTCTGGCTCGCTTGCTCTCATATCTGACTTTCTCGCTTGCTCTCTTATCTGGCTCGCTCTCATATCTGGCTTGCTCGCTTGCTCTCATATCTGGCTCGCTCGCTTGCTCTCTTGTCTTGCTCGCTCTCTTATCTGGCTTGCTCGCTAGCATATCTGGCTCGCTCGCTTGCTCTTGTCTGACTTGCTCTCTTATTTGTCTCGCTCTCACATCTGCCTTGCTCGCTTGCTCTCATATCTGGCTCGCTCGCTTGCTCTCATATCTGGCTCGCTCTCATTTCTGGATCGCTCGCTTGCTCTCATATCTGGCTCGCTCGCTTGCTTAATTGTCTGACTCGCTCTCTTATCTGTCTCGCTCTCTCTCACATCTGGCTTGCTCGCTTGCTCTCATATCTGGCTCGCTCGCTGCTCTCTTGTCTGGCTCGCTCTCATATCTGGCTTGCTCGCTTGCTCTCATATCTGGCTCGCTCGCTGCTCTCTTGTCTGGCTCCCTCTCTTATCTGTCTCGCTCGCATATCTGGCTCGGTCGCTCTCACATCTGGCTGGCTTGCTTGCTCTCATATCTGGCTCGCTCGCTTGCTCTCATATCTGGCTCGCTCTAGTGCTCTCTTGTCTGGCTCGCTTGCTTGCTTAATTGTCTGGCTCGCTCTCTTATCTGCCTCGCTCTCTCTCACATTTGGCTTGCTCGCTTGCTCTCATATCTGGCTCGCTCACTGCTCTCTTGTCTGGCTCGCTCTCTTATCTGGCTCGCTCGCATATCTTGCTCGCTCGCTTGCTCTCTTGTCTGACTTGCTCTCTTATCTGTCTCTCTCTCACATCTGGCTCGCTCGCTTGCTCTCATATCTAGCTCGCTCTCTTATCTGGCTTGCTCGCTAGCATATCTGGCTCACTCGCTTGCTCTCTTGTCTGGCTTGCTCTCTTATCTGGCTCGCTCTCTCTCACATCTGGCTTGCTCGCTTGCTCTCATATCTGGCTCACTTGCTGCTCTCTTGTCTGGCTCGCTCTCATATCTGGCTTGCTCGCTTGCTCTCATTTCTGGCTCGCTCGCTTGCTCTCATATCTGGCTCGCTCGCTTGCTCTCATATCTGGCTCGCTCGCTTGCTCTCTTGTCTGGCTCGCTCTCATACATGGCTAGCTCGCTTGCTCTCTTGTCTTGCTCGCTCTCTTATCTGGCTCGCTCGCTCTCATATCTGGCTGGCTCGCTTGCTCTCATATCTGGCTCGCTCGCTTGCTCTCATATCTGGCTCGCTCGCTTGCTCTCATATCTGGCTCGCTCGCTTGCTTAATTGTCTGACTCGCTCTCTTATCTGTCTCGCTCTCTCTCACATCTGGCTTGCTCGCTTGCTCTCATATCTGGCTCGCTCGCTGCTCTCTTGTCTGGCTCGCTCTTATATCTGGCTTGCTCGCTTGCTCTCATATCTGGCTCGCTCGCTTGCTCTCTTGTCTGGCTCCCTCTCTTATCTGGCTCGCTCGCATATCTGGCTCGCTCGCTTTCACATCTGGCTGGCTTGCTTGCTCTCATATCTGGCTCGCTCGCTTGCTCTCATATCTGGCTCGCTCTCTTGCTCTCTTGTCTGGCTCGCTCGCTTGCTTAATTGTCTGGCTCGCTCTCTTATCTGCCTCGCTCTCTCTCACATCTGGCTTGCTCGCTTGCTCTCATATCTGGCTCGCTCGCTGCTCTCTTGTCTGGCTCGCTCTCTTATCTGGCTCGCTCGTATATCTTGCTCGCTCGCTCTCACATCTGGCTGGCTTGCTTGCTTTCATATCTGGCTCGCTCGCTTGCTCTCATATCTGGCTCGCTCGCTCGCTCTCACATCTGGTTCGCTCTCTTATCTGGCTCGCTCGCATATCTGGCTCGCTTGCTCTCACATCTAGCTGGCTCGCTTGCTTTCATATCTGGCTCGCTCGCTTGCTCTCTTGTCTGGCTCACTCTCTTATCTGGCTTGCTCGCTAGCATATCTGGCTCGCTGGCTTGCTCTCTTGTCTAGCTTGCTCTCTTATCTGGCTCGCTGGCTCTCTTATCTGGCTCGCTCGCTTGCTCTCATGTCTGGCTCGCTCACTCTCATATCTGGCTTTCTCGCTTGCTCTCTTGTCTTGTTCGCTCTCTTATCTGGCTCGCTCTCATATCTGGCTTGCTCGCTTGCTCTCATATCTGGCTCGCTCGCTTGCTCTCTTGTCTGGCTTGCTTTCTTATCTGGCTCGCTCGTATATCTTGCTCGCTCGCTCTCACATCTGGCTGGCTTGCTTGCTTTCATATCTGGCTCGCTCGCTTGCTCTCATATCTGGCTCGCTCGCTCGCTCTCACATCTGGTTCGCTCTCTTATCTGGCTCGCTCGCATATCTGGCTCGCTTGCTCTCACATCTAGCTGGCTCGCTTGCTTTCATATCTGGCTCGCTCGCTTGCTCTCTTGTCTGTCTCGCTCTCTTTTATGGCTCACTCGCATATCTGGCTCGCTCGCTCTCAAATCTGGCTTGCTTGCTTGTTCTCATATATGGCTTGCTCGCTTGCTCTCATATCCGGCTCGCTCGCTTGCTCTCATATCTGGCTCGCTCGCTTGCTCTCTTGTCTGGCTCGCTCTCTTATCTGGCTCGCTCGCTCTCATATCTGGCTGGCTCGCTTGCTCTCATATCTGGCTCGCTCGCTTGCTCTCATATCTGGCTCGCTCTCATATCTGGATCGCTCGCTTGCTCTCATATCTGGCTCGCTCGCTTGCTTAATTGTCTGACTCGCTCTCTTATCTGTCTCGCTCTCTCTCACATCTGGCTTGCTCGCTTGCTCTCATATCTGGCTCGCTCGCTGCTCTCTTGTCTGGCTCACTCTCATATCTGGCTTGCTCGCTTGCTCTCATATCTGGCTCGCTCGCTTGCTCTCTTGTCTGGCTCCCTCTCTTATCTGGCTCGCTCGCATATCTGGCTCGCTCGCTCTCACATCTGGCTGGCTTGCTTGCTCTCATATCTGGCTCGCTCGCTTGCTCTCATATCTGGCTCGCTCTCTTGCTCTCTTGTCTGGCTCGCTCGCTTGCTTAATTGTCTGGCTCGCTCTCTTATCTGCCTCGCTCTCTCTCACATCTGGCTTGCTCGCTTGCTCTCACATCTGGCTCGCTCGCTTGCTCTCATATCTGGCTCACTCTCATTTCTGGATCGCTCGCTTGCTCTCATATCTGGCTCGCTCGCTTGCTTAATTGTCTGACTCGCTCTCTTATCTGTCTCGCTCTCTCTCACATCTGGCTTGCTCGCTTGCTCTCATATCTGGCTCGCTCGCTGCTCTCTTGTCTGGCTCGCTCTCATATCTGGCTTGCTCGCTTGCTCTCATATCTGGCTCGCTCGCTTGCTCTCTTGTCTGGCTCCCTCTCTTATCTGGCTCGCTCGCATATCTGGCTCGCTCGCTCTCACATCTGGCTGGCTTGCTTGCTCTCATATCTGGCTCGCTCGCTTGCTCTCATATCTGGCTCGCTCTAGTGCTCTCTTGTCTGGCTCGCTTGCTTGCTTAATTGTCTGGCTCGCTCTCTTATCTGCCTCGCTCTCTCTCACATTTGGCTTGCTCGCTTGCTCTCATATCTGGCTCGCTCGCTGCTCTCTTGTCTGGCTCGCTCTCTTATCTGGCTCGCTCGCATATCTTGCTCGCTCGCTTGCTCTCTTGTCTGACTTGCTCTCTTATCTGTCTCTCTCTCACATCTGGCTTGCTCGCTTGCTCTCATATCTGGCTCGCTTGCTGCTCTCTTGTCTGGCTCGCTCTCATATCTGGCTTGCTCGCTTGCTCTCATTTCTGGCTCGCTCGCTTGCTCTCATATCTGGCTCGCTCGCTTGCTCTCATATCTGGCTCGCTCGCTTGCTCTCTTGTCTGGCTCGCTCTCATACATGGCTAGCTCGCTTGCTCTCTTGTCTTGCTCGCTCTCTTATCTGGCTCGCTCGCTTTCATATCTGGCTGGCTCGCTTGCTCTCATATCTGGCTCGCTCGCTTGCTCTCATATCTGGCTCGCTCGCTTGCTCTCATATCTGGCTCGCTCGCTTGCTTAATTGTCTGACTCGCTCTCTTATCTGTCTCGCTCTCTCTCACATCTGGCTTGCTCGCTTGCTCTCATATCTGGCTCGCTCGCTGCTCTCTTGTCTGGCGTGCTCTCATATCTGGCTTGCTTGCTTGCTCTCATATCTGGCTCGCTCGCTTGCTCTCTTGTCTGGCTCCCTCTCTTATCTGGCTCCCTCTCTTATCTGGCTCTCTCGCATATCTGGCTCGCTCGCTTTCACATCTGGCTGGCTTGCTTGCTCTCATATCTGGCTCGCTCGCTTGCTCTCATATCTGGCTCGCTCTCTTGCTCTCTTGTCTGGCTCGCACGCTTGCTTAATTGTCTGGCTCGCTCTCTTATCTGCCTCGCTCTCTCTCACATCTGGCTTGCTCGCTTGCTCTCATATCTGGCTCGCTCGCTGCTCTCTTGTCTGGCTCGCTCTCTTATCTGGCTCGCTCGCATATCTTGCTCGCTCGCTTGCTCTCTTGTCTGACTTGCTCTCTTATCTGTCTCTCTCTCACATCTGGCTCGCTCGCTTGCTCTCATATCTAGCTCGCTCTCTTATCTGGCTCGCTCGCTCTCATATATGGCTGGCTCGCTTGCTCTCACATCTGGCTTGCTCGCTTGCTCTCATATCTGGCTCGCTCGCTTGCTCTCATATCTGGCTCGCTCTCATTTCTGGATCGCTCGCTTGCTCTCATATCTGGCTCGCTCGCTTGCTTAATTGTCTGACTCGCTCTCTTATCTGTCTCGCTCTCTCTCACATCTGGCTTGCTCGCTTGCTCTCATATCTGGCTCGCTCGCTGCTCTCTTGTCTGGCTCGCTCTCATATCTGGCTTGCTCGCTTGCTCTCATATCTGGCTCGCTCGCTTGCTCTCTTGTCTGGCTCCCTCTCTTATCTGGCTGGCTCGCATATCTGGCTCGCTCGCTCTCACATCTGGCTGGCTTGCTTGCTCTCATATCTGGCTCGCTCGCTTGCTCTCATATCTGGCTCGCTCTCTTGCTCTCTTGTCTGGCTCGCTTGCTTGCTTAATTGTCTGGCTCGCTCTCTTATCTGCCTCGCTCTCTCTCACATTTGGCTTGCTCGCTTGCTCTCATATCTGGCTCGCTCGCTGCTCTCTTGTCTGGCTCGCTCTCTTATCTGGCTCGCTCGCATATCTTGCTCGCTCGCTTGCTCTCTTGTCTGACTTGCTCTCTTATCTGGCTCTCTCTCACATCTGGCTCGCTCGCTTGCTCTCATATCTGGCTCGCTCGCTTACTCTCTTGTCTGGCTCCCTCTCTTATCTGGCTCGCTCGCATATCTGGCTCGCTCGCTTTCACATCTGGCTGGCTTGCTTGCTCTCATATCTGGCTCGCTCGCTTGCTCTCTTGTCTGGCTCGCTCGCTTGCTTATTTGTCTGGCTCGCTCTCTTATCTGCCTCGCTCTCTCTCACATCTGGCTTGCTCACTTGCTCTCATATCTGGCTCGCTCGCTGCTCTCTTGTCTGGCTCGCTCTCTTATCTGGCTCGCTCGCATATCTTGCTCGCTCGCTTGCTCTCTTGTCTGACTTGCTCTCTTATCTGTCTCTCTCTCACATCTGGCTCGCTCGCTTGCTCTCATATCTAGCTCGCTCTCTTATCTGGCTCGCTCGCTCTCATATCTGGCTGGCTCGCTTGCTCTCATATCTGGCTCGCTCGCTTGCTCTCTTGTCTGGCTCGCTCTCTTATCTGGCTTGCTTGCTAGCATATCTGGCTCGCACGCTTGCTCTCTTGTCTGGCTTGCTCTCTTATCTGGCTCGCTCGGTCTCATATCTGGCTCACTCGCTTGCTCTCATGTCTGGCTCGCTTGCTCTCATATCTGACTTTCTCGCTTGCTCTCTTATCTGGCTCGCTCTCATATCTGGCTTGCTCGCTTGCTCTCATATCTGGCTCGCTCGCTTGCTCTCTTGTCTGGCTCGCTCTCTTATCTGGCTTGCTCGCTAGCATATCTGGCTCGCTCGCTTGCTCTTGTCTGACTTGCTCTCTTATTTGTCTCGCTCTCACATCTGCCTTGCTCGCTTGCTCTCATATCTGGCTCGCTCGCTTGCTCTCATATCTGGCTCGCTCTCATTTCTGGATCGCTCGCTTGCTCTCATATCTGGCTCGCTCGCTTGCTTAATTGTCTGACTCGCTCTCTTATCTGTCTCGCTCTCTCTCACATCTGGCTTGCTCGCTTGCTCTCATATCTGGCTCGCTCGCTGCTCTCTTGTCTGGCTCGCTCTCATATCTGGCTTGCTCGCTTGCTCTCATATCTGGCTCGCTCGCTGCTCTCTTGTCTGGCTCCCTCTCTTATCTGTCTCGCTCGCATATCTGGCTCGCTCGCTCTCACATCTGGCTGGCTTGCTTGCTCTCATATCTGGCTCGCTCGCTTGCTCTCATATCTGGCTCGCTCTAGTGCTCTCTTGTCTGGCTCGCTTGCTTGCTTAATTGTCTGGCTCGCTCTCTTATCTGCCTCGCTCTCTCTCACATTTGGCTTGCTCGCTTGCTCTCATATCTGGCTCGCTCACTGCTCTCTTGTCTGGCTCGCTCTCTTATCTGGCTCGCTCGCATATCTTGCTCGCTCGCTTGCTCTCTTGTCTGACTTGCTCTCTTATCTGTCTCTCTCTCACATCTGGCTCGCTCGCTTGCTCTCATATCTAGCTCGCTCTCTTATCTGGCTTGCTCGCTAGCATATCTGGCTCGCTCGCTTGCTCTCTTGTCTGGCTTGCTCTCTTATCTGGCTCGCTCTCTCTCACATCTGGCTTGCTCGCTTGCTCTTATATCTTGCTCGCTCGCTTGCTCTCTTGTCTGGCTCGCTCTCATACATGGCTAGCTCGCTTGCTCTCTTGTCTTGCTCGCTCTCTTATCTGGCTCGCTCGCTCTCATATCTGGCTGGCTCGCTTGCTCTCATATCTGGCTCGCTCGCTTGCTCTCATATCTGGCTCGCTCGCTTGCTCTCATATCTGGCTCGCTCGCTTGCTTAATTGTCTGACTCGCTCTCTTATCTGTCTCGCTCTCTCTCACATCTGGCTTGCTCGCATATCTGGCTCGCTCGCTGCTCTCTTGTCTGGCTCGCTCTCATATCTGGCTTGCTCGCTTGCTCTCATATCTGGCTCGCTCGCTTGCTCTCTTGTCTGGCTCCCTCTCTTATCTGGCTCGCTCGCTTATCTGGCTCGCTCGCTTTCACATCTGGCTGGCTTGCTTGCTCTCATATCTGGCTCGCTCGCTTGCTCTCATATCTGGCTCGCTCTCTTGCTCTCTTGTCTGGCTCGCTCGCTTGCTTAATTGTCTGGCTCGCTCTCTTATCTGCCTCGCTCTCTCTCACATCTGGCTTGCTCGCTTGCTCTCATATCTGGCTCGCTCGCTGCTCTCTTGTCTGGCTCGCTCTCTTATCTGGCTCGCTCGCATATCTTGCTCGCTTGCTTGCTCTCTTGTCTGACTTGCTCTCTTATCTGTCTCTCTCTCACATCTGGCTCGCTCGCTTGCTCTCATATCTAGCTCGCTCTCTTATCTGGCTCGCTCGCTCTCATATCTGGCTGGCTCGCTTGCTCTCATATCTGGCTCGCTCGCTTGCTCTCTTGTCTGTCTCGCTCTCACATCTGGCTTGCTTGCTAGCATATCTGGCTCGCACGCTTGCTCTCTTGTCTGGCTTGCTCTCTTATCTGGCTCGCTCGGTCTCATATCTGGCTCACTCGCTTGCTCTCATGTCTGGCTCGCTTGCTCTCATATCTGACTTTCTCGCTTGCTCTCTTATCTGGCTCGCTCTCATATCTGGCTTGCTCGCTTGCTCTCATATCTGGCTCGCTCGCTTGCTCTCTTGTCTGGCTCGCTCTCTTATCTGGCTTGCTCGCTAGCATATCTGGCTCGCTCGCTTGCTCTTGTCTGACTTGCTCTCTTATTTGTCTCGCTCTCACATCTGGCTTGCTCGCTTGCTCTCATATCTGGCTCGCTCGCTTGCTCTCTTGTCTGGCTCGCTCTCTTATCTGGCTTGCTTGCTAGCATATCTGGCTCGCTCGCTTGCTCTCTTGTCTGGCTTCCTCTCTTATCTGGCTCGCTCGCTCTCATATCTGGCTCGCTTGCTTGCTCTCATGTCTGGCTCGCTCGCTCTCATATCTGACTTTCTCGCTTGCTCTCTTGTCTGGTTCGCTCTCTTATCTGGCTCGCTCTCATATCTGGCTTGCTCGCTTGCTCTCATATCTGGCTCGCTCGCTTGCTCTCTTGTCTGGCTCGCTCTCTTATCTGGCTTGCTCACTAGCATATCTGGCTCGCTCACTTGCTCTCTTGTCTGACTTGCTCTCTTATCTGTCTCGCTCTCACATCTGGCTTGCTCGCTTGCTCTCATATCTGGCTCGCTCGCTTGCTCTCTTGTCTGGCTCGCTCTCTTATCTGGCTTACTCGCTAGCATATCTGGCTCGCTCGCTTGCTCTCTTGTCTGGCTTGCTCTCTTATCTGGCTCGCTTGCTCTCATGTCTGGCTCGCTCGCTTGATCTCATGTCTGGCTCGCTCGCTCTCATATCTGGCTCGCTCGATTGCTCTCATGTCTGGCTCGCTCGCTCTCATATCTGGCTTTCTCGCTTGCTCTCTTGTCTGGTTTGCTCTCTAATCTGGCTCGCTCTCATATCTGGCTTGCTCGCTTGCTCTCATATCTGGCTCGCTCGTTTGCTCTCTTGTCTGGCTCGCTCTCTTATCTGGCTCACTCGCATATCTGGCTCGCTCGCTCTCATATCTAGCTTGCTCGCTTGCTCTCATATCTGGCTCGCTCGCTCGCTCTCATATCTGGCTGGCTTGCTTGCTCTCATATCTGGCTCGCTCGCTTGCTCTCATTTCTGGCTCGCTCTCATGTCTGGCTTGCTCGCTCTCATGTTTGGCTCGCTCTCATATCTGGATCGCTCGCTTGCTCTCATATCTGGCTCGCTCGCTTGCTTAATTGTCTGTCTCGCTCTCTTATCTGCCTCGCTCTCTCTCACATCTGGCTTGCTCGCTTGCTCTCATATCTGGCTCGCTCGCTGCTCTCTTGTCTGGCTCGCTCTCTTATCTGGCTCGCTCACATATCTTGCTCGCTCACTCTCACATCTGGCTCGCTCGCTTGCTCTTATATCTGGCTCGCTCGCTTGCTCTCTTGTCTGGCTCGCTCTCTTATCTGGCTTGCTCGCTAGCATATCTGGCTCGCTCGCTTACTCTCTTGTCTGGCTTGCTCTCTTATCTGTCTCGCTCTCACATCTGGCTCGCTCGCTTGCTCTCATATCTGGCTCGCTCGCTTGCTCTCTTGTCTGGCTCGCTCTCTTATCTGGCTTGCTCGCTAGCATATCTGGCTCGCTCGCTTGCTCTCTTGTCTGGCTTGCTCTCTTATCTGGCTCGCTGGCTCTCTTATCTGGCTCGCTCGCTTGCTCTCATGTCTGGCTCGCTCACTCTCATATCTGGCTTTCTCGCTTGCTCTCTTGTCTGGTTCGCTCTCTTATCTGGCTCGCTCTCATATCTGGCTTGCTCGCTTGCTCTCATATCTGGCTCGCTCGCTTGCTCTCTTGTCTGGCTCGCTCTCTTATCTGGCTCGCTCGCATATCTTGCTCGCTCGCTCTCACATCTGGCTGGCTTGCTTGCTTTCATATCTGGCTCGCTCGCTTGCTCTCATATCTGGCTCGCTCGCTTATCTGGCTCGCTCGCATATCTGGCTCGCTTGCTCTCACATCTAGCTGGCTCGCTTGCTTTCATATCTGGCTCGCTCGCTTGCTCTCTTGTCTGGCTCACTCTCTTATCTGGCTTGCTCGCTAGCATATCTGGCTCGCTGGCTTGCTCTCTTGTCTGGCTTGCTCTCTTATCTGGCTCGCTGGCTCTCTTATCTGGCTCGCTCGCTTGCTCTCATGTTTGGCTCGCTCACTCTCATATCTGGCTTTCTCTTTTGCTCTCTTGTCTGGTTCGCTCTCTTATCTGGCTCGCTCTCATATCTTGCTTGCTGGCTTGCTCTCATATCTGGCTCGCTCGCTTGCTCTCTTGTCTGGCTTGCTCTCTTATCTGGCTCGCTCGCATATCTTGCTCGCTCGCTCTCACATCTGACTGGCTTGCTTGCTTTCATATCTGGCTCGCTCGCTCTCATATCTGGCTCGCTCGCTCGCTCTCACATCTGGTTCGCTCTCTTATCTGGCTCGCTCGCATATCTGGCTCGCTTGCTCTCACATCTAGCTGGCTCGCTTGCTTTCATATCTGGCTCGCTCGCTTGCTCTCTTGTCTGGCTCGCTCTCTCATCTGGCTCACTCTCATATCATGCTTGCTAGCTTGCTCTCATTTTTGGCTCGCTCGCTTGCTCTCTTGTCTGTCTCGCTCTCTTTTATGGCTCGCTCGCATATCTGGCTCGCTCGCTCTCAAATCTGGCTCGCTTGCTTGTTCTCATATATGGCTTGCTCGCTTGCTCTCATATCCGGCTCGCTCGCTTGCTCTCATATCTGGCTCGCTCGCATGCTCTCTTGTCTGGCTCGCTCTCTTATCTGGCTCGCTCGCATATCTGATTCGCTCGCTCTCAAATCTGGCTCACTCGCTTGCTCTCATATCTGGCTAGTTCGCTTGCTCTCTTGTCTTGCTCGCTCTCTTATCTGGCTCGCTCGCTCTCATATCTGGCTGGCTCGCTTGCTCTCATATCTGGCTCGCTCGCTTGCTCTCTTGTCTTGCTCGCTCTCTTATCTGGCTCACTCGCTCTCATATCTGGCTGGCTCGCTTGCTCTCATATCTGGCTGGCTCGCTTGCTCTCATATCTGGTTCGCTCGCTTGCTCTTTTGTCTGGCTCGTTATCTTATCTGGCTTGCTCGCTAGAATATCTGGCTCGCACGCTTGCTCTCTTGTCTGGCTTGCTCTCTTATCTGGCTCGCTCGCTCTAATATCAGGGTCGCTAGCTTCCTCTCATGTCTGGCTCGCTCGCTCTCATATCTGGCTAGCTCGCTTGCTCTCTTGTCTGGCTCCCTCTCTTATCTGGCTCGCTCGCATATCTGGCTAGCTCGCTCTCACATCTGGCTGGCTCGCTTGCTCTCATTTCTGGCTGGCTCGCTTGCTCTCATTTCTGGCTCGCTCGCTTGCTCTCATATCTGGCTCGCTCGCTTGCTCTCATATCTGGCTCGCTCGCTTGCTCTCCTGTCTGGCTCGCTCTCATATATGGCTAGCTCGCTTGCTCTCTTGTCTTGCTCGCTCTCTTATCTGGCTCGCTCGCTCTCATATCTGGCTGGCTCGCTTGCTCTCATATCTGGCTCGCTCGCTTGCTCTCATATCTGGCTCGCTCTCATATCTGGATCGCTCGCTTGCTTAATTGTCTGACTCGCTCTCTTATCTGTCTCGCTCTCTCTCACATCTGG
Organism: Hyla sarda; assembly: GCF_029499605.1. NCBI lineage: Eukaryota > Metazoa > Chordata > Amphibia > Anura > Hylidae > Hyla > Hyla sarda. The sequence continues at coordinate 72,299 of NW_026610425.1, read as the reverse complement.
CTTGCTCGCTTGCTCTCATATCTGGCTCGCTCGCTGCTCTCTTGTCTGGCTCGCTCTCATATCTGGCTTGCTCGCTTGCTCTCATATCTGGCTCGCTCGCTTGCTCTCTTGTCTGGCTCCCTCTCTTATCTGGCTCGCTCGCATATCTGGCTCGCTCGCTCTCACATCTGGCTGGCTTGCTTGCTCTCATATCTGGCTCGCTCGCTTGCTCTCATATCTGGCTCGCTCTCTTGTCTGGCTCGCTCGCTTGCTTAATTGTCTGGCTCGCTCTCTTATCTGCCTCGCTCTCTCTCACATCTGGCTTGCTCGCTTGCTCTCATATCTGGCTCGCTCGCTTGCTCTCATATCTGGCTCGCTCTCATATCTGGATCGCTTGCTTGCTCTCATATCTGGCTCGCTCGCTTGCTTAATTGTCTGACTCGCTCTCTTATCTGTCTCGCTCTCTCTCACATCTGGCTTGCTCGCTTGCTCTCATATCTGGCTCGCTCGCTGCTCTCTTGTCTGGCTCGCTCTCATATCTGGCTTGCTCGCTTGCTCTCATATCTGGCTCGCTCGCTTGCTCTCTTGTCTGGCTCCCTCTCTTATCTGGCTCGCTCGCATATCTGGCTCGCTCGCTCTCATATCTGGCTCGCTCGCTCGCTCTCATATCTGGCTCGCTCTCATATCTGGATCGCTCGCTTGCTCTCATATCTGGCTCGCTCGCTTGCTTAATTGTCTGACTCGCTCTCTTATCTGTCTCGCTCTCTCTCACATCTGGCTCACTCGCTTGCTCTCTTGTCTGGCTCGCTCTCATATATGGCTAGCTCGCTTGCTCTCTTGTCTTGCTCGCTCTCTTATCTGGCTCGCTCGCTCTCATATCTGGCTGGCTCGCTTGCTCTCATATCTGGCTAGCTCGCTTGCTCTCATATCTGGCTCGCTCTCATATCTGGATCGCTCGCTTGCTTAATTGTCTGACTCGCTCTCTTATCTGTCTCGCTCTCTCTCACATCTGGCTTGCTCGCTTGCTCTCATATCTGGCTCGCTCGCTGCTCTCTTGTCTGGCTCGCTCTCATATCTGGCTTGCTCGCTTGCTCTCATATCTGGCTCGCTCGCTTGCTCTCTTGTCTGGCTCCCTCTCTTATCTGGCTCGCTCGCATATCTGGCTCGCTCGCTCTCACATCTGGCTGGCTTGCTTGCTCTCATATCTGGCTCGCTCGCTTGCTCTCATATCTGGCTCGCTCTCTTGTCTGGCTCGCTCGCTTGCTTAATTGTCTGGCTCGCTCTCTTATCTGCCTCGCTCTCTCTCATATCTGGCTCGCTCGCTTGCTCTCATATCTGGCTCGCTCTCATATCTGGATCGCTCGCTTGCTCTCATATCTGGCTCGCTCGCTTGCTTAATTGTCTGACTCGCTCTCTTATCTGTCTCGCTCTCTCTCACATCTGGCTTGCTCGCTTGCTCTCATATCTGGCTCGCTCGCTGCTCTCTTGTCTGGCTCGCTCTCATATCTGGCTTGCTCGCTTGCTCTCATATCTGGCTCGCTCGCTTGCTCTCTTGTCTGGCTCCCTCTCTTATCTGGCTCGCTCGCATATCTGGCTCGCTCGCTCTCATATCTGGCTCGCTCGCTCGCTCTCATATCTGGCTCGCTCTCATATCTGGATCGCTCGCTTGCTCTCATATCTGGCTCGCTCGCTTGCTTAATTGTCTGACTCGCTCTCTTATCTGTCTCGCTCTCTCTCACATCTGGCTCACTCGCTTGCTCTCTTGTCTGGCTCGCTCTCATATATGGCTAGCTCGCTTGCTCTCTTGTCTTGCTCGCTCTCTTATCTGGCTCGCTCGCTCTCATATCTGGCTGGCTCGCTTGCTCTCATATCTGGCTCGCTCGCTTGCTCTCATATCTGGCTCGCTCTCATGTCTGGCTTGCTCGCTCTCATGTCTGGCTCGCTCTCATATCTGGATCGCTCGCTTGCTCTCATATCTGGCTCGCTCGCTTGCTTAATTGTCTGTCTCGCTCTCTTATCTGCCTCGCTCTCTCTCACATCTGGCTTGCTCGCTTGCTCTCATATCTGGCTCGCTCGCTGCTCTCTTGTCTGGCTCGCTCTCTTATCTGGCTCGCTCACATATCTTGCTTGCTCACTCTCACATCTGGCTCGCTCGCTTGCTCTCATGTCTGGCTCGCTCACTCTCATATCTGGCTTTCTCGCTTGCTCTCTTGTCTGGCTCCCTCTCTTATCTGGCTCGCTCGCATATCTGGCTCGCTCGCTCTCACATCTGGCTGGCTTGCTTGCTCTCATATCTGGCTCGCTCGCTTGCTCTCATATCTGGCTCGCTCTCTTGCTCTCTTGTCTGGCTCGCTCGCTTGCTTAATTGTCTGGCTCTCTCTCTTATCTGCCTCGCTCTCTTTCACATCTGGCTTGCTCGCTTGCTCTCATATCTGGCTCGCTCGCTTGCTCTCATATCTGGCTCGCTCGCTCGCTCTCACATCTGGTTCGCTCTCTTATCTGGCTCGCTCGCATATCTGGCTCGCTTGCTCTCACATCTAGCTGGCTCGCTTGCTTTCATATCTGGCTCGCTCGCTTGCTCTCTTGTCTGTCTCGCTCTCTTTTATGGCTCACTCGCATATCTGGCTCGCTCGCTCTCAAATCTGGCTTGCTTGCTTGTTCTCATATATGGCTTGCTCGCTTGCTCTCATATCCGGCTCGCTCGCTTGCTCTCATATCTGGCTCGCTCGCTTGCTCTCTTGTCTGGCTCGCTCTCTTATCTGGCTCGCTCGCTCTCATATCTGGCTGGCTCGCTTGCTCTCATATCTGGCTCGCTCGCTTGCTCTCATATCTGGCTCGCTCTCATATCTGGATCGCTCGCTTGCTCTCATATCTGGCTCGCTCGCTTGCTTAATTGTCTGACTCGCTCTCTTATCTGTCTCGCTCTCTCTCACATCTGGCTTGCTCGCTTGCTCTCATATCTGGCTCGCTCGCTGCTCTCTTGTCTGGCTCACTCTCATATCTGGCTTGCTCGCTTGCTCTCATATCTGGCTCGCTCGCTTGCTCTCTTGTCTGGCTCCCTCTCTTATCTGGCTCGCTCGCATATCTGGCTCGCTCGCTCTCACATCTGGCTGGCTTGCTTGCTCTCATATCTGGCTCGCTCGCTTGCTCTCATATCTGGCTCGCTCTCTTGCTCTCTTGTCTGGCTCGCTCGCTTGCTTAATTGTCTGGCTCGCTCTCTTATCTGCCTCGCTCTCTCTCACATCTGGCTTGCTCGCTTGCTCTCACATCTGGCTCGCTCGCTTGCTCTCATATCTGGCTCACTCTCATTTCTGGATCGCTCGCTTGCTCTCATATCTGGCTCGCTCGCTTGCTTAATTGTCCGACTCGCTCTCTTATCTGTCTCGCTCTCTCTCACATCTGGCTTGCTCGCTTGCTCTCATATCTGGCTCGCTCGCTGCTCTCTTGTCTGGCTCGCTCTCATATCTGGCTTGCTCGCTTGCTCTCATATCTGGCTCGCTCGCTTGCTCTCTTGTCTGGCTCCCTCTCTTATCTGGCTCGCTCGCATATCTGGCTCGCTCGCTCTCACATCTGGCTGGCTTGCTTGCTCTCATATCTGGCTCGCTCGCTTGCTCTCATATCTGGCTCGCTCTAGTGCTCTCTTGTCTGGCTCGCTTGCTTGCTTAATTGTCTGGCTCGCTCTCTTATCTGCCTCGCTCTCTCTCACATTTGGCTTGCTCGCTTGCTCTCATATCTGGCTCGCTCGCTGCTCTCTTGTCTGGCTCGCTCTCTTATCTGGCTCGCTCGCATATCTTGCTCGCTCGCTTGCTCTCTTGTCTGACTTGCTCTCTTATCTGTCTCTCTCTCACATCTGGCTCGCTCGCTTGCTCTCATATCTAGCTCGCTCTCTTATCTGGCTTGCTCGCTAGCATATCTGGCTCGCTCGCTTGCTCTCTTGTCTGGCTTGCTCTCTTATCTGGCTCGCTCTCTCTCACATCTGGCTTGCTCGCTTGCTCTCATATCTGGCTCGCTTGCTGCTCTCTTGTCTGGCTCGCTCTCATATCTGGCTTGCTCGCTTGCTCTCATTTCTGGCTCGCTCGCTTGCTCTCATATCTGGCTCGCTCGCTTGCTCTCATATCTGGCTCGCTCGCTTGCTCTCTTGTCTGGCTCGCTCTCATACATGGCTAGCTCGCTTGCTCTCTTGTCTTGCTCGCTCTCTTATCTGGCTCGCTCGCTTTCATATCTGGCTGGCTCGCTTGCTCTCATATCTGGCTCGCTCGCTTGCTCTCATATCTGGCTCGCTCGCTTGCTCTCATATCTGGCTCGCTCGCTTGCTTAATTGTCTGACTCGCTCTCTTATCTGTCTCGCTCTCTCTCACATCTGGCTTGCTCGCTTGCTCTCATATCTGGCTCGCTCGCTGCTCTCTTGTCTGGCGTGCTCTCATATCTGGCTTGCTCGCTTGCTCTCATATCTGGCTCGCTCGCTTGCTCTCTTGTCTGGCTCCCTCTCTTATCTGGCTCTCTCGCATATCTGGCTCGCTCGCTTTCACATCTGGCTGGCTTGCTTGCTCTCATATCTGGCTCGCTCGCTTGCTCTCATATCTGGCTCGCTCTCTTGCTCTCTTGTCTGGCTCGCACGCTTGCTTAATTGTCTGGCTCGCTCTCTTATCTGCCTCGCTCTCTCTCACATCTGGCTTGCTCGCTTGCTCTCATATCTGGCTCGCTCGCTGCTCTCTTGTCTGGCTCGCTCTCTTATCTGGCTCGCTCGCATATCTTGCTCGCTCGCTTGCTCTCTTGTCTGACTTGCTCTCTTATCTGTCTCTCTCTCACATCTGGCTCGCTCGCTTGCTCTCATATCTAGCTCGCTCTCTTATCTGGCTCGCTCGCTCTCATATATGGCTGGCTCGCTTGCTCTCACATCTGGCTTGCTCGCTTGCTCTCATATCTGGCTCGCTCGCTTGCTCTCATATCTGGCTCGCTCTCATTTCTGGATCGCTCGCTTGCTCTCATATCTGGCTCGCTCGCTTGCTTAATTGTCTGACTCGCTCTCTTATCTGTCTCGCTCTCTCTCACATCTGGCTTGCTCGCTTGCTCTCATATCTGGCTCGCTCGCTGCTCTCTTGTCTGGCTCGCTCTCATATCTGGCTTGCTCGCTTGCTCTCATATCTGGCTCGCTCGCTTGCTCTCTTGTCTGGCTCCCTCTCTTATCTGGCTGGCTCGCATATCTGGCTCGCTCGCTCTCACATCTGGCTGGCTTGCTTGCTCTCATATCTGGCTCGCTCGCTTGCTCTCATATCTGGCTCGCTCTCTTGCTCTCTTGTCTGGCTCGCTTGCTTGCTTAATTGTCTGGCTCGCTCTCTTATCTGCCTCGCTCTCTCTCACATTTGGCTTGCTCGCTTGCTCTCATATCTGGCTCGCTCGCTGCTCTCTTGTCTGGCTCGCTCTCTTATCTGGCTCGCTCGCATATCTTGCTCGCTCGCTTGCTCTCTTGTCTGACTTGCTCTCTTATCTGGCTCTCTCTCACATCTGGCTCGCTCGCTTGCTCTCATATCTGGCTCGCTCGCTTACTCTCTTGTCTGGCTCCCTCTCTTATCTGGCTCGCTCGCATATCTGGCTCGCTCGCTTTCACATCTGGCTGGCTTGCTTGCTCTCATATCTGGCTCGCTCGCTTGCTCTCTTGTCTGGCTCGCTCGCTTGCTTATTTGTCTGGCTCGCTCTCTTATCTGCCTCGCTCTCTCTCACATCTGGCTTGCTCACTTGCTCTCATATCTGGCTCGCTCGCTGCTCTCTTGTCTGGCTCGCTCTCTTATCTGGCTCGCTCGCATATCTTGCTCGCTCGCTTGCTCTCTTGTCTGACTTGCTCTCTTATCTGTCTCTCTCTCACATCTGGCTCGCTCGCTTGCTCTCATATCTAGCTCGCTCTCTTATCTGGCTCGCTCGCTCTCATATCTGGCTGGCTCGCTTGCTCTCATATCTGGCTCGCTCGCTTGCTCTCTTGTCTGGCTCGCTCTCTTATCTGGCTTGCTTGCTAGCATATCTGGCTCGCACGCTTGCTCTCTTGTCTGGCTTGCTCTCTTATCTGGCTCGCTCGGTCTCATATCTGGCTCACTCGCTTGCTCTCATGTCTGGCTCGCTTGCTCTCATATCTGACTTTCTCGCTTGCTCTCTTATCTGGCTCGCTCTCATATCTGGCTTGCTCGCTTGCTCTCATATCTGGCTCGCTCGCTTGCTCTCTTGTCTGGCTCGCTCTCTTATCTGGCTTGCTCGCTAGCATATCTGGCTCGCTCGCTTGCTCTTGTCTGACTTGCTCTCTTATTTGTCTCGCTCTCACATCTGCCTTGCTCGCTTGCTCTCATATCTGGCTCGCTCGCTTGCTCTCATATCTGGCTCGCTCTCATTTCTGGATCGCTCGCTTGCTCTCATATCTGGCTCGCTCGCTTGCTTAATTGTCTGACTCGCTCTCTTATCTGTCTCGCTCTCTCTCACATCTGGCTTGCTCGCTTGCTCTCATATCTGGCTCGCTCGCTGCTCTCTTGTCTGGCTCGCTCTCATATCTGGCTTGCTCGCTTGCTCTCATATCTGGCTCGCTCGCTGCTCTCTTGTCTGGCTCCCTCTCTTATCTGTCTCGCTCGCATATCTGGCTCGCTCGCTCTCACATCTGGCTGGCTTGCTTGCTCTCATATCTGGCTCGCTCGCTTGCTCTCATATCTGGCTCGCTCTAGTGCTCTCTTGTCTGGCTCGCTTGCTTGCTTAATTGTCTGGCTCGCTCTCTTATCTGCCTCGCTCTCTCTCACATTTGGCTTGCTCGCTTGCTCTCATATCTGGCTCGCTCACTGCTCTCTTGTCTGGCTCGCTCTCTTATCTGGCTCGCTCGCATATCTTGCTCGCTCGCTTGCTCTCTTGTCTGACTTGCTCTCTTATCTGTCTCTCTCTCACATCTGGCTCGCTCGCTTGCTCTCATATCTAGCTCGCTCTCTTATCTGGCTTGCTCGCTAGCATATCTGGCTCGCTCGCTTGCTCTCTTGTCTGGCTTGCTCTCTTATCTGGCTCGCTCTCTCTCACATCTGGCTTGCTCGCTTGCTCTTATATCTTGCTCGCTCGCTTGCTCTCTTGTCTGGCTCGCTCTCATACATGGCTAGCTCGCTTGCTCTCTTGTCTTGCTCGCTCTCTTATCTGGCTCGCTCGCTCTCATATCTGGCTGGCTCGCTTGCTCTCATATCTGGCTCGCTCGCTTGCTCTCATATCTGGCTCGCTCGCTTGCTCTCATATCTGGCTCGCTCGCTTGCTTAATTGTCTGACTCGCTCTCTTATCTGTCTCGCTCTCTCTCACATCTGGCTTGCTCGCATATCTGGCTCGCTCGCTGCTCTCTTGTCTGGCTCGCTCTCATATCTGGCTTGCTCGCTTGCTCTCATATCTGGCTCGCTCGCTTGCTCTCTTGTCTGGCTCCCTCTCTTATCTGGCTCGCTCGCATATCTGGCTCGCTCGCTTTCACATCTGGCTGGCTTGCTTGCTCTCATATCTGGCTCGCTCGCTTGCTCTCATATCTGGCTCGCTCTCTTGCTCTCTTGTCTGGCTCGCTCGCTTGCTTAATTGTCTGGCTCGCTCTCTTATCTGCCTCGCTCTCTCTCACATCTGGCTTGCTCGCTTGCTCTCATATCTGGCTCGCTCGCTGCTCTCTTGTCTGGCTCGCTCTCTTATCTGGCTCGCTCGCATATCTTGCTCGCTTGCTTGCTCTCTTGTCTGACTTGCTCTCTTATCTGTCTCTCTCTCACATCTGGCTCGCTCGCTTGCTCTCATATCTAGCTCGCTCTCTTATCTGGCTCGCTCGCTCTCATATCTGGCTGGCTCGCTTGCTCTCATATCTGGCTCGCTCGCTTGCTCTCTTGTCTGTCTCGCTCTCACATCTGGCTTGCTTGCTAGCATATCTGGCTCGCACGCTTGCTCTCTTGTCTGGCTTGCTCTCTTATCTGGCTCGCTCGGTCTCATATCTGGCTCACTCGCTTGCTCTCATGTCTGGCTCGCTTGCTCTCATATCTGACTTTCTCGCTTGCTCTCTTATCTGGCTCGCTCTCATATCTGGCTTGCTCGCTTGCTCTCATATCTGGCTCGCTCGCTTGCTCTCTTGTCTGGCTCGCTCTCTTATCTGGCTTGCTCGCTAGCATATCTGGCTCGCTCGCTTGCTCTTGTCTGACTTGCTCTCTTATTTGTCTCGCTCTCACATCTGGCTTGCTCGCTTGCTCTCATATCTGGCTCGCTCGCTTGCTCTCTTGTCTGGCTCGCTCTCTTATCTGGCTTGTTTGCTAGCATATCTGGCTCGCTCGCTTGCTCTCTTGTCTGGCTTCCTCTCTTATCTGGCTCGCTCGCTCTCATATCTGGCTCGCTTGCTTGCTCTCATGTCTGGCTCGCTCGCTCTCATATCTGACTTTCTCGCTTGCTCTCTTGTCTGGTTCGCTCTCTTATCTGGCTCGCTCTCATATCTGGCTTGCTCTCATATCTGGCTCGCTCGCTTGCTCTCTTGTCTGGCTCGCTCTCTTATCTGGCTTGCTCACTAGCATATCTGGCTCGCTCACTTGCTCTCTTGTCTGACTTGCTCTCTTATCTGTCTCGCTCTCACATCTGGCTTGCTCGCTTGCTCTCATATCTGGCTCGCTCGCTTGCTCTCTTGTCTGGCTCGCTCTCTTATCTGGCTTGCTCGCTAGCATATCTGGCTCGCTCGCTTGCTCTCTTGTCTGGCTTGCTCTCTTATCTGGCTCGCTTGCTCTCATGTCTGGCTCGCTCGCTTGATCTCATGTCTGGCTCGCTCGCTCTCATATCTGGCTCGCTCGATTGCTCTCATGTCTGGCTCGCTCGCTCTCATATCTGGCTTTCTCGCTTGCTCTCTTGTCTGGTTTGCTCTCTAATCTGGCTCGCTCTCATATCTGGCTTGCTCGCTTGCTCTCATATCTGGCTCGCTCGTTTGCTCTCTTGTCTGGCTCGCTCTCTTATCTGGCTCACTCGCATATCTGGCTCGCTCGCTCTCATATCTAGCTTGCTCGCTTGCTCTCATATCTGGCTCGCTCGCTTGCTCTCAAATCTGGCTCGCTTGCTTGCTCTCATATCTGGCTAGCTCGCTTGCTCTCTTGTCTTGCTCGCTCTCTTATCTGGCTCGCTCGCTCTCATATCTGGCTGGCTTGCTTGCTCTCATATCTGGCTCGCTCGCTTGCTCTCATTTCTGGCTCGCTCTCATGTCTGGCTTGCTCGCTCTCATGTTTGGCTCGCTCTCATATCTGGATCGCTCGCTTGCTCTCATATCTGGCTCGCTCGCTTGCTTAATTGTCTGTCTCGCTCTCTTATCTGCCTCGCTCTCTCTCACATCTGGCTTGCTCGCTTGCTCTCATATCTGGCTCGCTCGCTGCTCTCTTGTCTGGCTCGCTCTCTTATCTGGCTCGCTCACATATCTTGCTCGCTCACTCTCACATCTGGCTCGCTCGCTTGCTCTTATATCTGGCTCGCTCGCTTGCTCTCTTGTCTGGCTCGCTCTCTTATCTGGCTTGCTCGCTAGCATATCTGGCTCGCTCGCTTACTCTCTTGTCTGGCTTGCTCTCTTATCTGTCTCGCTCTCACATCTGGCTCGCTCGCTTGCTCTCATATCTGGCTCGCTCGCTTGCTCTCTTGTCTGGCTCGCTCTCTTATCTGGCTTGCTCGCTAGCATATCTGGCTCGCTCGCTTGCTCTCTTGTCTGGCTCGCTCACTCTCATATCTGGCTTTCTCGCTTGCTCTCTTGTCTGGTTCGCTCTCTTATCTGGCTCGCTCTCATATCTGGCTTGCTCGCTTGCTCTCATATCTGGCTCGCTCGCTTGCTCTCTTGTCTGGCTCGCTCTCTTATCTGGCTCGCTCGCATATCTTGCTCGCTCGCTCTCACATCTGGCTGGCTTGCTTGCTTTCATATCTGGCTCGCTCGCTTGCTCTCATATCTGGCTCGCTCGCTTATCTGGCTCGCTCGCATATCTGGCTCGCTTGCTCTCACATCTAGCTGGCTCGCTTGCTTTCATATCTGGCTCGCTCGCTTGCTCTCTTGTCTGGCTCACTCTCTTATCTGGCTTGCTCGCTAGCATATCTGGCTCGCTGGCTTGCTCTCTTGTCTGGCATGCTCTCTTATCTGGCTCGCTGGCTCTCTTATCTGGCTCGCTCGCTTGCTCTCATGTTTGGCTCGCTCACTCTCATATCTGGCTTTCTCTTTTGCTCTCTTGTCTGGTTCGCTTTCTTATCTGGCTCGCTCTCATATCTTGCTTGCTGGCTTGCTCTCATATCTGGCTCGCTCGCTTGCTCTCTTGTCTGGCTTGCTCTCTTATCTGGCTCGCTCGCATATCTTGCTCGCTCGCTCTCACATCTGACTGGCTTGCTTGCTTTCATATCTGGCTCGCTCGCTTGCTCTCATATCTGGCTCGCTCGCTCGCTCTCACATCTGGTTCGCTCTCTTATCTGGCTCGCTCGCATATCTGGCTCGCTTGCTCTCACATCTAGCTGGCTCGCTTGCTTTCATATCTGGCTCGCTCGCTTGCTCTCTTGTCTGGCTCGCTCTCTCATCTGGCTCGCTCTCATATCATGCTTGCTAGCTTGCTCTCATTTTTGGCTCGCTCGCTTGCTCTCTTGTCTGTCTCGCTCTCTTTTATGGCTCGCTCGCATATCTGGCTCGCTCGCTCTCAAATCTGGCTCGCTTGCTTGTTCTCATATATGGCTTGCTCGCTTGCTCTCATATCCGGCTCGCTTGCTTGCTCTCATATCTGGCTCGCTCGCATGCTCTCTTGTCTGGCTCGCTCTCTTATCTGGCTCGCTCGCATATCTGATTCGCTCGCTCTCAAATCTGGCTCACTCGCTTGCTCTCATATCTGGCTAGTTCGCTTGCTCTCTTGTCTTGCTCGCTCTCTTATCTGGCTCGCTCGCTCTCATATCTGGCTGGCTCGCTTGCTCTCATATCTGGCTCGCTCGCTTGCTCTCTTGTCTTGCTCGCTCTCTTATCTGGCTCACTCGCTCTCATATCTGGCTGGCTCGCTTGCTCTCATATCTGGCTGGCTCGCTTGCTCTCATATCTGGTTCGCTCGCTTGCTCTTTTGTCTGGCTCGTTATCTTATCTGGCTTGCTCGCTAGAATATCTGGCTCGCACGCTTGCTCTCTTGTCTGGCTTGCTCTCTTATCTGGCTCGCTCGCTCTAATATCAGGGTCGCTAGCTTCCTCTCATGTCTGGCTCGCTCGCTCTCATATCTGGCTAGCTCGCTTGCTCTCTTGTCTGGCTCCCTCTCTTATCTGGCTCGCTCGCATATCTGGCTAGCTCGCTCTCACATCTGGCTGGCTCGCTTGCTCTCATTTCTGGCTGGCTCGCTTGCTCTCATTTCTGGCTCGCTCGCTTGCTCTCATATCTGGCTCGCTCGCTTGCTCTCATATCTGGCTCGCTCGCTTGCTCTCCTGTCTGGCTCGCTCTCATATATGGCTAGCTCGCTTGCTCTCTTGTCTTGCTCGCTCTCTTATCTGGCTCGCTCGCTCTCATATCTGGCTGGCTCGCTTGCTCTCATATCTGGCTCGCTCGCTTGCTCTCATATCTGGCTCGCTCTCATATCTGGATCGCTCGCTTGCTTAATTGTCTGACTCGCTCTCTTATCTGTCTCGCTCTCTCTCACATCTGGCTTGCTCGCTTGCTCTCATATCTGGCTCGCTCGCTGCTCTCTTGTCTGGCTCGCTCTCATATCTGGCTTGCTCGCTTGCTCTCATATCTGGCTCGCTCGCTTGCTCTCTTGTCTGGCTCCCTCTCTTATCTGGCTCGCTCGCATATCTGGCTCGCTCGCTCTCACATCTGGCTGGCTTGCTTGCTCTCATATCTGGCTCGCTCGCTTGCTCTCATATCTGGCTCGCTCTCTTGTCTGGCTCGCTCGCTTGCTTAATTGTCTGGCTCGCTCTCTTATCTGCCTCGCTCTCTCTCACATCTGGCTTGCTCGCTTGCTCTCATATCTGGCTCGCTCGCTTGCTCTCATATCTGGCTCGCTCTCATATCTGGATCGCTCGCTTGCTCTCATATCTGGCTCGCTCGCTTGCTTAATTGTCTGACTCGCTCTCTTATCTGTCTCGCTCTCTCTCACATCTGGCTTGCTCGCTTGCTCTCATATCTGGCTCGCTCGCTGCTCTCTTGTCTGGCTCGCTCTCATATCTGGCTTGCTCGCTTGCTCTCATATCTGGCTCGCTCGCTTGCTCTCTTGTCTGGCTCCCTCTCTTATCTGGCTCGCTCGCATATCTGGCTCGCTCGCTCTCATATCTGGCTCGCTCGCTCGCTCTCATATCTGGCTCGCTCTCATATCTGGATCGCTCGCTTGCTCTCATATCTGGCTCGCTCGCTTGCTTAATTGTCTGACTCGCTCTCTTATCTGTCTCGCTCTCTCTCACATCTGGCTCACTCGCTTGCTCTCTTGTCTGGCTCGCTCTCATATATGGCTAGCTCGCTTGCTCTCTTGTCTTGCTCGCTCTCTTATCTGGCTCGCTCGCTCTCATATCTGGCTGGCTCGCTTGCTCTCATATCTGGCTAGCTCGCTTGCTCTCATATCTGGCTCGCTCTCATATCTGGATCGCTCGCTTGCTTAATTGTCTGACTCGCTCTCTTATCTGTCTCGCTCTCTCTCACATCTGGCTTGCTCGCTTGCTCTCATATCTGGCTCGCTCGCTGCTCTCTTGTCTGGCTCGCTCTCATATCTGGCTTGCTCGCTTGCTCTCATATCTGGCTCGCTCGCTTGCTCTCTTGTCTGGCTCCCTCTCTTATCTGGCTCGCTCGCATATCTGGCTCGCTCGCTCTCACATCTGGCTGGCTTGCTTGCTCTCATATCTGGCTCGCTCGCTTGCTCTCATATCTGGCTCGCTCTCTTGTCTGGCTCGCTCGCTTGCTTAATTGTCTGGCTCGCTCTCTTATCTGCCTCGCTCTCTCTCATATCTGGCTCGCTCGCTTGCTCTCATATCTGGCTCGCTCTCATATCTGGATCGCTCGCTTGCTCTCATATCTGGCTCGCTCGCTTGCTTAATTGTCTGACTCGCTCTCTTATCTGTCTCGCTCTCTCTCACATCTGGCTTGCTCGCTTGCTCTCATATCTGGCTCGCTCGCTGCTCTCTTGTCTGGCTCGCTCTCATATCTGGCTTGCTCGCTTGCTCTCATATCTGGCTCGCTCGCTTGCTCTCTTGTCTGGCTCCCTCTCTTATCTGGCTCGCTCGCATATCTGGCTCGCTCGCTCTCATATCTGGCTTGCTCGCTCGCTCTCATATCTGGCTCGCTCTCATATCTGGATCGCTCGCTTGCTCTCATATCTGGCTCGCTCGCTTGCTTAATTGTCTGACTCGCTCTCTTATCTGTCTCGCTCTCTCTCACATCTGGCTCACTCGCTTGCTCTCTTGTCTGGCTCGCTCTCATATATGGCTAGCTCGCTTGCTTAATTGTCTGTCTCGCTCTCTTATCTGCCTCGCTCTCTCTCACATCTGGCTTGCTCGCTTGCTCTCATATCTGGCTCGCTCGCTGCTCTCTTGTCTGGCTCGCTCTCTTATCTGGCTCGCTCACATATCTTGCTTGCTCACTCTCACATCTGGCTCGCTCGCTTGCTCTCATGTCTGGCTCGCTCACTCTCATATCTGGCTTTCTCGCTTGCTCTCTTGTCTGGCTCCCTCTCTTATCTGGCTCGCTCGCATATCTGGCTCGCTCGCTCTCACATCTGGCTGGCTTGCTTGCTCTCATATCTGGCTCGCTCGCTTGCTCTCATATCTGGCTCGCTCTCTTGCTCTCTTGTCTGGCTCGCTCGCTTGCTTAATTGTCTGGCTCTCTCTCTTATCTGCCTCGCTCTCTTTCACATCTGGCTTGCTCGCTTGCTCTCATATCTGGCTCGCTCGCTTGCTCTCATATCTGGCTCGCTCTCATGTCTGGATCGCTCGCTTGCTCTCATATCTGGCTCGCTCGCTTGCTTAATTGTCTGACTCGCTCTCTTATCTGTCTCGCTCTCTCTCACATCTGGCTTGCTCGCTTGCTCTCATATCTGGCTCGCTCGCTGCTCTCTTGTCTGGCTCGCTCTCATATCTGGCTTGCTCGCTTGCTCTCATATCTGGCTCGCTCGCTTGCTCTCTTGTCTGGCTCCCTCTCTTATCTGGCTTGCTCGCATATCTGGCTCGCTCGCTCTCACATCTGGCTGGCTTGCTTGCTCTCATATCTGGCTCACTCGCTTGCTCTCTTGTCTGGCTCGCTCTCAAATCTGGCTAGCTCGCTTGCTCTCTTGTCTGGCTCGCTCTCTTATCTGGCTCGCTCGCATATCTGGCTCGCTCGCTCTCAAATCTGGCTCGCTCGCTTGCTTTCATATCTGGCTCGCTCGCTTGCTCTCATATCTGGCTAGCTCGCTTGCTCTCTTGTCTTGCTCGCTCTCTTATCTGGCTCACTCTCATATCTGGCTGGCTCGCTTGCTCTCATATCTGGCTGGCTCGCTTGCTCTCATATCTGGCTTGATTGCTCTCATGTCTGGCTCGCTCTCATATCTGGATCACTCGCTTGCTCTCATATCTGGCTCGCTCGCTTGCTTAATTGTCTGGCTCGCTCTCTTATCTGCCTCACTCTCTCTCACATCTGGCTTTCTCGCTTGCTCTCATATCTGGCTCGCTCGCTGCTCTCTTGTCTGGCTCGTTCTCTTATCTGGCTCGCTCGCATATCTTGCTTGCTCGCTCTCACATCTGGCTCGCTCGCTTGCTCTCTTGTCTGGCTCGCTCTCTCATCTGGCTTGCTCGCTAGCATATGTGGCTCGCTCGCTTGCTCTCTTGTCTGGCTTGCTCTCTTATCTGTCTCGCTATTACATCTGGCTCGCTCGCTTGCTCTCATATCTGGCTCGCTCGCTTGATCTCTTGTCTGGCTCGCTCTCTTATCTGGCTTGCTTGCATATCTTGCTCGCTCACTCTCACATCTGGCTCGCTCGCTTGCTCTCAAATCTGGCTCGATCGCTTGCTCTCCTGTCTGGCTCGCTCTCTTATCTGGCTTGCTCGCTAGCATATCTGGCTCGCTCGCTTGCTCTCTTGTATGGCTTGCTCTCTTCTCTGGCTCGCTCGCTCTCATATCTGGCTCGCTCGCTTGCCCTCATGTCTGGCTCGCTCGCTCTCATATCTGGCTTTCTCGCTTGCTCTCTTGTCTGGTTCGCTCTCTTATCTGGCTTGCTCTCATATCTGGCTTGCTCGCTTTCTCTCATATCTGGCTCGATCGCTTGCTCTCTTGTCTGGCTCGCTCTCTTATCTGGCTCGCTTGCATATCTGGCTCACTCGCTCTCACATCTGGCTCGCTCGCTTGCTCTCATATCTGGCTCGCTCACTTGCTCTCTTGTCTGGCTCGCTCTCTTATCTGGCTCGCTCGCTCGCATATCTGGCTCGCTCTCATGTCTGGCTCGCTCGCTCTCATATCTGGCTTGCTCGCTTGCTCTCATATCTGGCTCGCTCGCTTGCTCTCATATCTGGCTCGCTCGCTTGCTTTCTTGTCTGGCTTGCTCTCTTATCTGGCTCGCTCGCTCTCATATCTGGCTAGCTCGCTTGCTCTCATGTCTGGCTCGCTTGCTCTCATATCTGGCTCGCTCGCTTGCTCTCATGTCTGGCTCGCTTGCTCTCATATCTGGCTTTCTCGCTTGCTCTCTTGTCTGGTTCGCTCTCTTATCTGGCTCGCTATCATATCTGGCTTGCTCGCTTGCTCTCATATCTGGCTCGCTCGCTTGATCTCTTGTCTGGCTCGCTCTCTTATCTGGCTCGCTCGCTCTCATATCTGGTTCGCTCGCTTGCTCTCATGTCTGGCTCGCTCGCTTGCTCTCATGTCTGGCTCGCTCGCTCTCATATCTGGCTTTCTCGCTTGCTCTCTTGTCTGGTTCGCTCTCTTATCTGTCTCGCTCTCATATCTGGATTGCTCGCTTGCTCTCATATCTGGCTCGCTCGCTTGCACTCATATCTGGCTCGCTCGCTTGCTCTCTTGTCTGGCTTGCTCTCTTATCTGTCTCGCTATTACATCTGGCTCGCTCGATTGCTCTCATATCTGGCTCGCTCGCTTGATCTCTTGTCTGGCTCGCTCTCTTTTCTGACTTGCTTGCATATCTTGCTCGCTCACTCTCACATCTGGCTCGCTCGCTTGCTCTCAAATCTGGCTCGATCGCTTGCTCTCCTGTCTGGCTCGCTCTCTTATCTGGCTTGCTCGCTAGCATATCTGGCTCGCTCGCTTGCTCTCTTGTATGGCTTGCTCTCTTCTCTGGCTCGCTCGCTCTCATATCTGGCTCGCTCGCTTGCCCTCATGTCTGGCTCGCTCGCTCTCATATCTGGCTTTCTCGCTTGCTCTCTTGTCTGGTTCGCTCTCTTATCTTGCTTGCTCTCATATCTGGCTTGCTCGCTTTCTCTCATATCTGGCTCGATCGCTTGCTCTCTTGTCTGGCTCGCTCTCTTATCTGGCTCGCGATCATATCAGGCTGGCTCGCTTGCTCTTATATCTGGCTAGCTCGCTTGCTCTCTTGTCTTGCTCGCTCTCAAATCTGGCTAGCTCGCTTGCTCTCTTGTCTGGCTCGCTCTCTTATCTGGCTCGCTCGCATATCTTGCTCGCTCTCTCTCATATCTGGCTGGCTTGCTTGCTTTCATATCTGGCTCACTCGCTTGCTCTCATATCTGGCTCGCTCGCTCGCTCTCACATCTGGTTCGCTCTCTTATCTGGCTCGCTCGCATATCTGGCTCGCTTGCTCTCACATCTAGCTGGCTCGCTCGCTTTCATATCTGGCTCGCTCGCTTGCTCTCTTGTCTGGCTCGCTCTCCTATCTGGCTTGCTCGCTAGCATATCTGGCTCGCTGGCTTGCTCTCTTGTCTAGCTTGCTCTCTTATCTGGCTCGCTGGCTCTCTTATCTGGCTCGCTCGCTTGCTCTCATGTCTGGCTCGCTCACTCTCATATCTGGCTTTCTCGCTTGCTCTCTTGTCTGGTTCGCTCTCTTATCTGGCTCGCTCTCATATCTGGCTTGCTTGCTTGCTCTCTTGTCTGGCTTGCTTTCTTATCTGGCTCGCTCATATATCTTGCTCGCTCGCTCTCACATCTGGCTGGCTTGCTTGCTTTCATATCTGGCTCGCTCGCTTGCTCTCATATCTGGCTCGCTCGCTCGCTCTCACATCTGGTTCGCTCTCTTATCTGGCTCGCTCGCATATCTGGCTCGCTTGCTCTCACATCTAGCTGGCTCGCTTGCTTTCATATCTGGCTCGCTCTCTTGCTCTCTTGTCTGGCTCTCTCTCTCATCTGGCTCGCTCTCATATCATGCTTGCTAACTTGCTCTAATTTCTGGCTCGCTCGCTTGCTCTCTTGTCTGTCTCGCTCTCTTTTATGGCTCGCTCGCATATCTGGCTCGCTCGCTCTCAAATCTGACTCGCTTGCTTGTTCTCATATATGGCTTGCTCACTTGCTCTCATATCCGGCTCGCTCGCTTGCTCTCATATCTGGCTCGCTCGCTTGCTCTCTTGTCTGGCTCGCTCTCTTATCTGGCTCGCTCGCATATCTGGTTCGCTCGCTCTCAAATCTGGCTCGCTCGCTTGCTCTCATATCTGGCTAGTTCGCTTGCTCTCTTGTCTTGCTCGCTCTCTTATCTGGCTCGCTCGCTCTCATATCTGGCTGGCTCGCTTGCTCTCATATCTGGCTCGCTCGCTTGCTCTCTTGTCTTGCTCGCTCTCTTATCTGGCTCGCTCGCTCTCATATCTGGCTGGCTCGCTTGCTCTCATATCTGGCTGGCTCGCTTGCTCTCATATCTGGTTCGCTCGCTTGCTCTTTTGTCTGGCTCGCTATCTTATCTGGCTTGCTCGCTAGAATATCTGGCTCGCACGCTTGCTCTCTTGTCTGGCTTGCTCTCTTATTTGGCTCGCTCGCTCTCATATCTGGCTCGCTCGCTTCCTCTCATGTCTGGCTCGCTCGCTCTCATATCTGGCTCGCTCGCTTGCTCTCTTGTCTGGCTCCCTCTCTTATCTGGCTCGCTCGCATATCTGGCTAGCTCGCTCTCACATCTGGCTGGCTCGCTTGCTCTCATTTCTGGCTGGCTCGCTTGCTCTCATTTCTGGCTCGCTCGCTTGCTCTCATATCTGGCTCGCTCGCTTGCTCTCATATCTGGCTCGCTCGCTTGCTCTCTTGTCTGGCTTGCTCTCATATATGGCTAGCTCGCTTGCTCTCTTGTCTTGCTCGCTCTCTTATCTGTCTCGCTCTCTCTCACATCTGGCTTGCTCGCTTGCTCTCATATCTGGCTCGCTCGCTGCTCTCTTGTCTGGTTCGCTCTCATATCTGGCTTGCTCGCTTGCTCTCATATCTGGCTCGCTCGCTTGCTCTCTTGTCTGGCTCCCTCTCTTATCTGGCTCGCTCGCATATCTGGCTCGCTCGCTCTCACATCTGGCTGGCTTGCTTGCTCTCATATCTGGCTCGCTCGCTTGCTCTCATATCTGGCTCGCTCTCTTGCTCTCTTGTCTGGCTCGCTCGCTTGCTTAATTGTCTGGCTCGCTCTCTTATCTGCCTCGCTCTCTCTCACATCTGGCTTGCTCGCTTGCTCTCATATCTGGCTCACTCGCTTGCTCTCATATCTGTCTCGCTCTCATTTCTGGATCGCTCGCTTGCTCTCATATCTGGCTCGCTCGCTTGCTTAATTGTCTGACTCGCTCTCTTATCTGTCTCGCTCTCTCTCACATCTGGCTTGCTCGCTTGCTCTCATATCTGGCTCGCTCGCTGCTCTCTTGTCTGGCTCGCTCTCATATCTGGCTTGCTCGCTTGCTCTCATATCTGGCTCGCTCGCTTGCTCTCTTGTCTGGCTCCCTCTCTTATCTGGCTCGCTCGCATATCTGGCTCGCTCGCTCTCACATCTGGCTGGCTTGCTTGCTCTCATATCTGGCTCGCTCGCTTGCTCTCATATCTGGCTCGCTCTCTTGCTCTCTTGTCTGGCTCGCTTGCTTGCTTAATTGTCTGGCTCGCTCTCTTATCTGCCTCGCTCTCTCTCACATCTGGCTTGCTCGCTTGCTCTCATATCTGGCTCGCTCGCTGCTCTCTTGTCTGGCTCGCTCTCTTATCTGGCTCGCTCGCATATCTTGCTCGCTCGCTTGCTCTCTTGTCTGACTTGCTCTCTTATCTGTCTCTCTCTCACATCTGGCTCGCTCGCTTGCTGTCATATCTGGCTCGCTCGCTCTCATGTCTGGCTCGCTCTCATATCTGGATCGCTCGCTTGCTCTCATATCTGGCTCGCTCGCTTGCTTAATTGTCTGGCTCGCTCTCTTATCTGCCTCGCTCTCTCTCACATCTGGCTTGCTCGCTTGCTCTCATATCTGGCTCGCTCGCTGCTCTCTTGTCTGGCTCGCTCGCATATCTTGCTCGCTCGCTTGCTCTCTTGTCTGACTTGCTCTCTTATCTGTCTCTCTCTTACATCTGGCTCGCTCGCTTGCTCTCATATCTAGCTCGCTTGCTCTCTTATCTGGCTTGCTCGCTAGCATATCTGGCTCGATCGCTTGCTCTCTTGTCTGGCTCGCTCTCTTATCTGGCTTGCTCGCTTGCTCTCTTGTCTGGCTCGCTCTCTTATCTGGCTTGCTCGCTTGCTCTCTTGTCTGGCTCGCTCTCTTATCTGGCTCCGCTCGCTTGCTTAATTGTCTTGCTCGCTCTTATCTGCCTCGCTCTCTCACATCTGGCTTGCTCGCTTGCTCTCATATCTGGCTCTCACTCGCTGCTATCTTGTCTGGCTCGCTCTCTTATCTGGCTCGCTCGCATATCTTGCTCGCTCGCTCTCACATCTGGCTCGCCTCGCTTGCTCTCATATCTGGCTCGCTCGCTTGCCTCTCTTGTCTGGCTTGCTCTCTTACCTGTCTCGCTCTCACATCTGGCTCGTTCGCTTGCTCTCATATCTGGCTCGCTCGCTTGCTCTCTTGTCTGGCTCGCTCTCTTATCTGGCTTGCTTGCTAGCATATGTGGCTCGCTCGCTTGCTCTCTTGTCTGGCTTGCTCTCTTATCTGGCTCGCTCGCATATCTTGCTCGCTCGCTTCTCACATCTGGCTGGCTTGCTTTGCTTTCATATCTGGCTCGCTCGCTTGCTCTCTTGTCTGGCTCGCTCTCTTATCTGGCTCGCTCACATATCTGGCTCGCCTCGCTCTCACATCGAGCTGGCTCGCTTGGCTCTCTTATCTGGCTTGCTCGCTTGCTCTCTTGTCTGGCTCGCTCTCTTATCTGGCTCGCTCTCATATCTCTGGCTTGCTAGCTTGCTCTCATATCTGGCTCGCTCTGCTTTCTCTCTTGTCTGTCTCGCTCTCTTTTATGGATCGCTCACATATCTGGCTCACTCGCTCTCAAATCTGGGCTCGCTCGCTCTCAAATCTGGCTCGCTCGCTTGCTCTCATATCTGGCTTGCTCGCTTCGCTCCCATATCCGGCTCGCTCGCATGCTCTCATATCTGGCTTGCTCTCTTGTCTGGCTCGCTCTCTTATCTGGCTCGCTCGCATATCTGGCTCGCTCGCTCTCAAATCTGGCTTGCTCGCTTGCTCTCATATCTGGCTCGCTCGCTTGCTCTCTTGTCTGTCTCCCTCTCTTATCTGGCTCGCTCGCATATCTGGCTCGCTCGCTCTCACATCTGGCTGGCTTGCTTGCTCTCATATCTGGCTCGCTCGCTTGCTCTCATATCTGGCTCGCTCTCTTGTCTGGCTCGCTCGCTTGCTTAATTGTCTGGCTCGCTCTCTTATCTGCCTCGCTCTCTCTCACATCTGGCTTGCTCGCTTGCTCTCATATCTGGCTCGCTCGCTTGCTCTCATATCTGGCTCGCTCTCATATCTGGATCGCTCGCTTGCTCTCATATCTGGCTCGCTCGCTTGCTTAATTGTCTGACTCGCTCTCTTATCTGTCTCGCTCTCTCTCACATCTGGCTTGCTCGCTTGCTCTCATATCTGGCTCGCTCGCTGCTCTCTTGTCTGGCTCGCTCTCATATCTGGCTTGCTTGCTTGCTCTCATATCTGGCTCGCTCGCTTGCTCTCTTGTCTGGCTCCCTCTCTAATCTGGCTCGCTCGCATATCTGGCTCGCTCGCTCTCATATCTGGCTCGCTCGCTCGCTCTCATATCTGGCTCGCTCTCATATCTGGCTCGCTCGCTTGCTCTCATATCTGGCTCGCTCGCTTGCTCTCCTGTCTGGCTCGCTCTCATATACGGCTAGCTCGCTTGCTCTCTTGTCTTGCTCGCTCTCTTATCTGGCTCGCTCGCTCTCATATCTGGCTGGCTCGCTTGCTCTCATATCTGGCTCGCTCGCTTGCTCTCATATCTGGCTCGCTCTCATATCTGGATCGCTCGCTTGCTTAATTGTCTGACTCGCTCTCTTATCTGTCTCGCTCTCTCTCACATCTGGCTTGCTCGCTTGCTCTCATATCTGGCTCGCTCGCTGCTCTCTTGTCTGGCTTGCTCTCATATCTGGCTTGCTCGCTTGCTCTCATATCTGGCTCGCTCGCTTGCTCTCTTGTCTGGCTCCCTCTCTTATCTGGCTCGCTCGCATATCTGGCTCGCTCGCTCTCACATCTGGCTTGCTTGCTTGCTCTCATATCTGGCTCGCTCGCTTGCTCTCATATCTGGCTCGCTCTCTTGTCTGGCTCGCTCGCTTGCTTAATTGTCTGGCTCGCTCTCTTATCTGCCTCGCTCTCTCTCACATCTGGCTTGCTCGCTTGCTCTCATATCTGGCTCGCTCGCTTGCTCTCATATCTGGCTCGCTCTCATATCTGGATCGCTCGCTTGC
Organism: Hyla sarda; assembly: GCF_029499605.1. Classification (NCBI taxonomy): domain Eukaryota; kingdom Metazoa; phylum Chordata; class Amphibia; order Anura; family Hylidae; genus Hyla; species Hyla sarda. Next base: position 50,582 of record NW_026610425.1, on the reverse strand, counting down.
TCTCATATCTGGCTCGCTCGCTTGCTTAATTGTCTGACTCGCTCTCTTATCTGTCTCGCTCTCTCTCACATCTGGCTTGCTCGCTTGCTCTCATATCTGGCTCGCTCGCTGCTCTCTTGTCTGGCTCGCTCTCATATCTGGCTTGCTCGCTTGCTCTCATATCTGGCTCGCTCGCTTGCTCTCTTGTCTGGCTCCCTCTCTTATCTGGCTCGCTCGCATATCTGGCTCGCTCGCTCTCATATCTGGCTCGCTCGCTCGCTCTCATATCTGGCTCGCTCTCATATCTGGATCGCTCGCTTGCTCTCATATCTGGCTCGCTCGCTTGCTTAATTGTCTGACTCGCTCTCTTATCTGTCTCGCTCTCTCTCACATCTGGCTCACTCGCTTGCTCTCTTGTCTGGCTCGCTCTCATATATGGCTAGCTCGCTTGCTCTCTTGTCTTGCTCGCTCTCTTATCTGGCTCGCTCGCTCTCATATCTGGCTGGCTCGCTTGCTCTCATATCTGGCTAGCTCGCTTGCTCTCATATCTGGCTCGCTCTCATATCTGGATCGCTCGCTTGCTTAATTGTCTGACTCGCTCTCTTATCTGTCTCGCTCTCTCTCACATCTGGCTTGCTCGCTTGCTCTCATATCTGGCTCGCTCGCTGCTCTCTTGTTTGGCTCGCTCTCATATCTGGCTTGCTCGCTTGCTTTCATATCTGGCTCGCTCGCTTGCTCTCTTGTCTGGCTCCCTCTCTTATCTGGCTCGCTCGCATATCTGGCTCGCTCGCTCTCACATCTGGCTGGCTTGCTTGCTCTCATATCTGGCTCGCTCGCTTGCTCTCATGTCTGGCTCGCTCTCTTGTCTGGCTCGCTCGCTTGCTTAATTGTCTGGCTCGCTCTCTTATCTGCCTCGCTCTCTCTCAGATCTGGCTTGCTCGCTTGCTCTCATATCTGGCTCGCTCGCTTGCTCTCATATCTGGCTCGCTCTCATATCTGGATCGCTCGCTTGCTCTCATATCTGGCTCGCTCGCTTGCTTAATTGTCTGACTCGCTCTCTTATCTGTCTCGCTCTCTCTCATATCTGGCTTGCTCGCTTGCTCTCATATCTGGCTCGCTCGCTTGCTCTCTTGTCTGGCTCCCTCTCTTATCTGGCTCGCTCGCATATCTGGCTCGCTCGCTCTCATATCTGGCTCGCTCGCTCGCTCTCATATCTGGCTCGCTCTCATATCTGGATCGCTCGCTTGCTCTCATATCTGGCTCGCTCGCTTGCTTAATTGTCTGACTCGCTCTCTTATCTGTCTCGCTCTCTCTCACATCTGGCTCACTCGCTTGCTCTCTTGTCTGGCTCGCTCTCATATATGGCTAGCTCGCTTGCTCTCTTGTCTTGCTCGCTCTCTTATCTGGCTCGCTCGCTCTCATATCTGGCTGGCTCGCTTGCTCTCATATCTGGCTCGCTCGCTTGCTCTCATATCTGGCTCGCTCTCATGTCTGGCTTGCTCGCTCTCATGTCTGGCTCGCTCTCATATCTGGATCGCTCGCTTGCTCTCATATCTGGCTCGCTCGCTTGCTTAATTGTCTGTCTCGCTCTCTTATCTGCCTCGCTCTCTCTCACATCTGGCTTGCTCGCTTGCTCTCATATCTGGCTCGCTCGCTGCTCTCTTGTCTGGCTCGCTCTCTTATCTGGCTCGCTCACATATCTTGCTTGCTCACTCTCACATCTGGCTCGCTCGCTTGCTCTTATGTCTGGCTCGCTCACTCTCATATCTGGCTTTCTCGCTTGCTCTCTTGTCTGGCTCCCTCTCTTATCTGGCTCGCTCGCATATCTGGCTCGCTCGCTCTCACATCTGGCTGGCTTGCTTGCTCTCATATCTGGCTCGCTCGCTTGCTCTCATATCTGGCTCGCTCTCTTGCTCTCTTGTCTGGCTCGCTCGCTTGCTTAATTGTCTGGCTCGCTCTCTTATCTGCCTCGCTCTCTTTCACATCTGGCTTGCTCGCTTGCTCTCATATCTGGCTCGCTCGCTTGCTCTCATATCTGGCTCGCTCTCATGTCTGGATCGCTCGCTTGCTCTCATATCTGGCTCGCTCGCTTGCTTAATTGTCTGACTCGCTCTCTTATCTGTCTCGCTCTCTCTCACATCTGGCTTGCTCGCTTGCTCTCATATCTGGCTTGCTCGCTTGCTCTCATATCTGGCTCGCTCGCTTGCTCTCTTGTCTGGCTCCCTCTCTTATCTGGCTCGCTCGCATATCTGGCTCGCTCGCTCTCACATCTGGCTGGCTTGCTTGCTCTCATATCTGGCTCACTCGCTTGCTCTCTTGTCTGGCTCGCTCTTATATATGGCTAGCTCGCTTGCTCTCTTGTCTTGCTCGCTCTCTTATCTGGCTCGCTCGCTCTCATATCTGGCTGGCTCGCTTGCTCTCATATCTGGCTCGCATCGCTTGCTCTCATATCTGGCTCGCTCTCATGTCCTGGCTTGCTCGCTCTCATGTCTGGCTCGCTCTCATATCTGGATCGCTCGCTTGCTCTCATATCTGGCTCGCTCGCTTGCTTAATTGTCTGTCTCGCTCTCTTATCTGCCTCGCTCTCTCTCACATCTGGCTTGCTCGCTTGCTCTCATATCTGGCTCGCTCGCTGCTCTCTTGTCTGGCTCGCTCTCTTATCTGGCTCGCTCACATATCTTGCTTGCTCACTCTCACATCTGGCTCGCTCGCTGCTCTTATATCTGGCTCGCTCGCTTGCTCTCTTGTCTGGCTCGCTCTCTTATCTGGCTTGCTCGCTAGCATATCTGGCTTGCTCGCTTGCTCTCTTGTCTGGCTTGCTCTCTTATCTGGCTCACTGGCTCTCTTATCTGGCTCGCTCGCTTGCTCTCATGTCTGGCTCGCTCAGTCTCATATCTGGCTTTCTCGCTTGCTCTCTTGTCTTGTTCGCTCTCTTATCTGGCTCGCTCTCATTTCTGGCTTGCTCGCTTGCTCTCCATATCTGGCTTGCTCGCTTGCGCTCTCTTGTCTGGCTCGCTCTCTTATCTGGCTCGCTCGCATATCTTGCTCGCTCTCTCTCATATCTGGCTGGCTTGCTTGCTTTCATATCTGGCTCACTCGCTTGCTCTCATATCTGGCTCGCTCGCTCGCTCTCACATCTGGTTCGCTCTCTTATCTGGCTCGCTCGCATATCTGGCTCGCTTGCTCTCACATCTAGCTGCTCGCTTGCTTTCATATCTGGCTCGCTTGCTCTCTAGCCTGGCTCGCTCTCCTATCTGGCTTGCTCGCTAGCATATCTGGCTCGCTGGCTTGCTCTCTTGTCTAGCTTGCTCTCTTATCTGGCTCGCTGGCTCTCTTATCTGGCTCGCTCGCTTGCTCTCATGTCTGGCTCGCTCACTCTCATATCTGGCTTTCTCGCTTGCTCTCTTGTCTGGTTCGCTCTCTTATCTGGCTCGCTCTCATATCTGGCTTGCTTGCTTGCTCTCTTGTCTGGCTTGCTTTCTTATCTGGCTCGCTCATATATCTTGCTCGCTCGCTCTCACATCTGGCTGGCTTGCTTGCTTTCATATCTGGCTCGCTCGCTTGCTCTCTTGTCTGGCTCGCTCTCATATATGGCTAGCTCGCTTGCTCTCTTGTCTTGCTCGCTCGCTTATCTGGCTCGCTCGCTCTCATATCTGGCTGGCTCGCTTGCTCTCACATCTGGCTTGCTCGCTTGCTCTCATATCTGGCTCGCTCGCTGCTCTCTTGTCTGGCTCGCTCTCATATCTGGCTTGCTCGCTTGCTCTCATATCTGGCTCGCTCGCTTGCTCTCTTGTCTGTCTCCCTCTCTTATCTGGCTCGCTCGCATATCTGGCTCGCTCGCTCTCACATCTGGCTGGCTTGCTTGCTCTCATATCTGGCTCGCTCGCTTGCTCTCATATCTGGCTCGCTCTCTTGCTCCCTTGTCTGGCTCGCTCGCTTGCTTAATTGTCTGGCTCGCTCTCTTATCTGCCTCGCTCTCTCTCACATCTGGCTTGCTCGCTTGCTCTCATATCTGGCTCGCTCGCTTGCTCTCATATCTGGCTCGCTCTCATTTCTGGATCGCTCGCTTGCTCTCATATCTGGCTCGCTCGCTGCTCTCTTGTCTGGCTCGCTCTCATATCTGGCTTGCTCGCTTGCTCTCATATCTGGCTCGCTCGCTTGCTCTCTTGTCTGGCTCCCTCTCTTATCTGGCTCGCTCGCATATCTGGCTCGCTCGCTCTCACATCTGGCTGGCTTGCTTGCTCTCATATCTGGCTCGCTCGCTTGCTCTCATATCTGGCTCGCTCTCTTGCTCTCTTGTCTGGCTCGCTTGCTTGCTTAATTGTCTGGCTCGCTCTCTTATCTGCCTCGCTCTCTCTCACATCTGGCTTGCTCGCTTGCTCTCATATCTGGCTCGCTCGCTGCTCTCTTGTTTGGCTCGCTCTCTTATCTGGCTCGCTCGCATATCTTGCTCGCTCGCTTGCTCTCTTGTCTGACTTGCTCTCTTATCTGTCTCTCTCTCACATCTGGCTCGCTCACTTGCTCTCATATCTGGCTCGCTCGCTTGCTTAATTGTCTGGCTCGCTCTCTTATCTGCCTCGCTCTCTCTCACATCTGGCTTGCTCGCTTGCTCTCATATCTGTCTCGCTCGCTGCTCTCTTGTCTGGCTCGCTCGCATATCTTGCTCGCTCGCTTGCTCTCTTGTCTGACTTGCTCTCTTATCTGTCTCTCTCTCACATCTGGCTCGCTCGCTTGCTCTCATATCTAGCTCGCTTGCTCTCTTATCTGGCTTGCTCGCTAGCATATCTGGCTCGATCGCTTGCTCTCTTGTCTGGCTCGCTCTCTTATCTGGCTTGCTCGCTTGCTCTCTTGTCTGGCTCGCTCTCTTATCTGGCTTGCTCGCTTGCTCTCTTGTCTGGCTCGCTCTCTTATCTGGCTCGCTCGCTTGCTTAATTGTCTGGCTCGCTCTTATCTGCCTCGCTCTCTCACATCTGGCTTGCTCGCTTGCTCTCATATCTGGCTCACTCGCTGCTCTCTTGTCTGGCTCGCTCTCTTATCTGGCTCGCTCGCATATCTTGCTCGCTCGCTCTCACATCTGGCTCGCTCGCTTGCTCTCATATCTGGCTCGCTCGCTTGCTCTCTTGTCTGGCTTGCTCTCTTACCTGTCTCGCTCTCACATCTGGCTCGTTCGCTTGCTCTCATATCTGGCTCGCTCGCTTGCTCTCTTGTCTGGCTTGCTCTCTTATCTGGCTTGCTTGCTAGCATATGTGGCTCGCTCGCTTGCTCTCTTGTCTGGCTTGCTCTCTTATCTGGCTCGCTCGCATATCTTGCTCGCTCGCTCTCACATCTGGCTGGCTTGCTTGCTTTCATATCTGGCTCGCTCGCTTGCTCTCTTGTCTGGCTCGCTCTCTTATCTGGCTCGCTCACATATCTGGCTCGCTCGCTCTCACATCGAGCTGGCTCGCTTGCTCTCTTATCTGGCTCGCTCGCTTGCTCTCTTGTCTGGCTCGCTCTCTTATCTGGCTCGCTCTCATATCTGGCTTGCTAGCTTGCTCTCATATCTGGCTCGCTCGCTTTCTCTCTTGTCTGTCTCGCTCTCTTTTATGGATCGCTCACATATCTGGCTCACTTGCTCTCAAATCTGGCTCGCTCGCTCTCAAATCTGGCTCGCTCGCTTGCTCTCATATCTGGCTTGCTCGCTCGCTCTCATATCCGGCTCGCTCGCTTGCTCTCATATCTGGCTTGCTCTCTTGTCTGGCTCGCTCTCTTATCTGGCTCGCTCGCATATCTGGCTCGCTCGCTCTCAAATCTGGCTCGCTCGCTTGCTCTCATATCTGGCTAGTTCGCTTACTCTCTTGTCTTGCTCGCTCCCTTATCTGGCTCGCTCACTCTCATATCTGGCTGGCTCGCTTGCTCTCATTTCTGGCTCGCTCGCTTGCTTAATTGTCTGGCTCGCTCTCTTATCTGCCTCGCTCTCTCTCACATCTGGCTTGCTCGCTTGCTCTCATATCTGGCTCGCTCGCTTGCTCTCTTGTCTGGCTCGCTCTCTTATCTGGCTCGCTCGCATATCTTGCTCGCTCGCTTGCTCTCTTGTCTGACTTGCTCTCTTATCTGTCTCTCTCTCACATCTGGCTCGCTCGCTTGCTCTCATATCTAGCTCGCTCTCTTATCTGGCTTGCTCGCTAGCATATCTGGCTCACTCGCTTGCTCTCTTGTCTGGCTTGCTCTCTTATCTGGCTCGCTCTCTCTCACATCTGGCTTGCTCGCTTGCTCTCATATCTGGCTCGCTTGCTGCTCTCTTGTCTGGCTCGCTCTCATATCTGGCTTGCTCGCTTGCTCTCATTTCTGGCTCGCTCGCTTGCTCTCATATCTGGCTCGCTCGCTTGCTCTCATATCTGGCTCGCTCGCTTGCTCTCATATCTGGCTCGCTCGCTCTCATGTCTGGCTCGCTCTCATATCTGGATCGCTCGCTTGCTCTCATATCTGGCTCGCTCGCTTGCTTAATTGTCTGGCTCGCTCTCTTATCTGCCTCGCTCTCTCTCACATCTGGCTTGCTCGCTTGCTCTCATATCTGGCTCGCTCGCTTGCTCTCTTGTCTGGCTCGCTCTTATCTGGCTCGCTCGCTCTCATATCTGGCTGGCTCGCTTGCTCTCATATCTGGCTCGCTCGCTTGCTCTCATATCTGGCTCGCTCGCTCTCATGTCTGGCTCGCTCTCATATCTGGATCGCTCGCTTGCTCTCATATCTGGCTCGCTCGCTTGCTTAATTGTCTGGCTCGCTCTCTTATCTGCCTCGCTCTCTCTCACATCTGGCTTGCTCGCTTGCTCTCATATCTGGCTCGCTCGCTTGCTCTCTTGTCTGGCTCGCTCTCTTATCTGGCTCGCTCGCATATCTTGCTCGCTCGCTTGCTCTCTTGTCTGACTTGCTCTCTTATCTGTCTCTCTCTCACATCTGGCTCGCTCGCTTGCTCTCATACCTAGCTCGCTCGCTCTCTTATCTGGCTTGCTCGCTAGCATATCTAGCTCGCTCGCTTGCTCTCTAGTCTGGCTTGCTCTCTTATCTGGCTCGCTCGCTCTCATATCTGGCTCGCTCGCTTGCTCTCATGTCTGGCTCTCTCGCTCTCATATCTGGCTTGCTCGCTTGCTCTCATGTCTGGTTCGCTCGCTCACATATCTGGCTTTCTCGCTTGCTCTCTTGTCTGGTTCGCTCTCTTATCTGGCTCGCTCGCATATCTGGCTCGCTCGCTCTCAAATCTGGCTCGCTTGCTTGTTCTCATATATGGCTTGCTCACTTGCTCTCATATCCGGCTCGCTCGCTTGCTCTCATATCTGGCTCGCTCGCTTGCTCTCTTGTCTGGCTCGCTCTCTTATCTGGCTCGCTCGCATATCTGGTTCGCTCGCTCCCAAATCTGGCTCGCTCGCTTGCTCTCATATCTGGCTCGCTCGCTCTCATATCTGGCTTGCTCGCTCGCTCTCATATCTGGCTCGCTCTCATATCTGGATCGCTCGCTTGCTCTCATATCTGGCTCGCTCGCTTGCTTAATTGTCTGACTCGCTCTCTTATCTGTCTCGCTCTCTCTCACATCTGGCTCTCTCGCTTGCTCTCTTGTCTGGCTCGCTCTCATATATGGCTAGCTCGCTTGCTCTCTTGTCTTGCTCGCTCTCTTATCTGGCTCGCTCGCTCTCATATCTGGCTTGCTTGCTTGTTCTCATATATGGCTTGCTCGCTTGCTCTCATATCCGGCTCGCTCGCTTGCTCTCATATCTGGCTCGCTCGCTTGCTCTCTTGTCTGGCTCGCTCTCTTATCTGGCTCGCTCGCTCTCATATCTGGCTGGCTCGCTTGCTCTCATATCTGGCTCGCTCGCTTGCTCTCATATCTGGCTCGCTCTCATATCTGGATCGCTCGCTTGCTCTCATATCTGGCTCGCTCGCTTGCTTAATTGTCTGACTCGCTCTCTTATCTGTCTCGCTCTCTCTCACATCTGGCTTGCTCGCTTGCTCTCATATCTGGCTCGCTCGCTGCTCTCTTGTCTGGCTCACTCTCATATCTGGCTTGCTCGCTTGCTCTCATATCTGGCTCGCTCGCTTGCTCTCTTGTCTGGCTCCCTCTCTTATCTGGCTCGCTCGCATATCTGGCTCGCTCGCTCTCACATCTGGCTGGCTTGCTTGCTCTCATATCTGGCTCGCTCGCTTGCTCTCATATCTGGCTCGCTCTCTTGCTCTCTTGTCTGGCTCGCTCGCTTGCTTAATTGTCTGGCTCGCTCTCTTATCTGCCTCGCTCTCTCTCACATCTGGCTTGCTCGCTTGCTCTCACATCTGGCTCGCTCGCTTGCTCTCATATCTGGCTCACTCTCATTTCTGGATCGCTCGCTTGCTCTCATATCTGGCTCGCTCGCTTGCTTAATTGTCTGACTCGCTCTCTTATCTGTCTCGCTCTCTCTCACATCTGGCTTGCTCGCTTGCTCTCATATCTGGCTCGCTCGCTGCTCTCTTGTCTGGCTCGCTCTCATATCTGGCTTGCTCGCTTGCTCTCATATCTGGCTCGCTCGCTTGCTCTCTTGTCTGGCTCCCTCTCTTATCTGGCTCGCTCGCATATCTGGCTCGCTCGCTCTCACATCTGGCTGGCTTGCTTGCTCTCATATCTGGCTCGCTCGCTTGCTCTCATATCTGGCTCGCTCTAGTGCTCTCTTGTCTGGCTCGCTTGCTTGCTTAATTGTCTGGCTCGCTCTCTTATCTGCCTCGCTCTCTCTCACATTTGGCTTGCTCGCTTGCTCTCATATCTGGCTCGCTCGCTGCTCTCTTGTCTGGCTCGCTCTCTTATCTGGCTCGCTCGCATATCTTGCTCGCTCGCTTGCTCTCTTGTCTGACTTGCTCTCTTATCTGTCTCTCTCTCACATCTGGCTCGCTCGCTTGCTCTCATATCTAGCTCGCTCTCTTATCTGGCTTGCTCGCTAGCATATCTGGCTCGCTCGCTTGCTCTCTTGTCTGGCTTGCTCTCTTATCTGGCTCGCTCTCTCTCACATCTGGCTTGCTCGCTTGCTCTCATATCTGGCTCGCTTGCTGCTCTCTTGTCTGGCTCGCTCTCATATCTGGCTTGCTCGCTTGCTCTCATTTCTGGCTCGCTCGCTTGCTCTCATATCTGGCTCGCTCGCTTGCTCTCATATCTGGCTCGCTCGCTTGCTCTCTTGTCTGGCTCGCTCTCATACATGGCTAGCTCGCTTGCTCTCTTGTCTTGCTCGCTCTCTTATCTGGCTCGCTCGCTTTCATATCTGGCTGGCTCGCTTGCTCTCATATCTGGCTCGCTCGCTTGCTCTCATATCTGGCTCGCTCGCTTGCTTAATTGTCTGACTCGCTCTCTTATCTGTCTCGCTCTCTCTCACATCTGGCTTGCTCGCTTGCTCTCATATCTGGCTCGCTCACTGCTCTCTTGTCTGGCGTGCTCTCATATCTGGCTTGCTTGCTTGCTCTCATATCTGGCTCGCTCGCTTGCTCTCTTGTCTGGCTCCCTCTCTTATCTGGCTCCCTCTCTTATCTGGCTCTCTCGCATATCTGGCTCGCTCGCTTTCACATCTGGCTGGCTTGCTTGCTCTCATATCTGGCTCGCTCGCTTGCTCTCATATCTGGCTCGCTCTCTTGCTCTCTTGTCTGGCTCGCACGCTTGCTTAATTGTCTGGCTCGCTCTCTTATCTGCCTCGCTCTCTCTCACATCTGGCTTGCTCGCTTGCTCTCATATCTGGCTCGCTCGCTGCTCTCTTGTCTGGCTCGCTCTCTTATCTGGCTCGCTCGCATATCTTGCTCGCTCGCTTGCTCTCTTGTCTGACTTGCTCTCTTATCTGTCTCTCTCTCACATCTGGCTCGCTCGCTTGCTCTCATATCTAGCTCGCTCTCTTATCTGGCTCGCTCGCTCTCATATATGGCTGGCTCGCTTGCTCTCACATCTGGCTTGCTCGCTTGCTCTCATATCTGGCTCGCTCGCTTGCTCTCATATCTGGCTCGCTCTCATTTCTGGATCGCTCGCTTGCTCTCATATCTGGCTCGCTCGCTTGCTTAATTGTCTGACTCGCTCTCTTATCTGTCTCGCTCTCTCTCACATCTGGCTTGCTCGCTTGCTCTCATATCTGGCTCGCTCGCTGCTCTCTTGTCTGGCTCGCTCTCATATCTGGCTTGCTCGCTTGCTCTCATATCTGGCTCGCTCGCTTGCTCTCTTGTCTGGCTCCCTCTCTTATCTGGCTGGCTCGCATATCTGGCTCGCTCGCTCTCACATCTGGCTGGCTTGCTTGCTCTCATATCTGGCTCGCTCGCTTGCTCTCATATCTGGCTCGCTCTCTTGCTCTCTTGTCTGGCTCGCTTGCTTGCTTAATTGTCTGGCTCGCTCTCTTATCTGCCTCGCTCTCTCTCACATTTGGCTTGCTCGCTTGCTCTCATATCTGGCTCGCTCGCTGCTCTCTTGTCTGGCTCGCTCTCTTATCTGGCTCGCTCGCATATCTTGCTCGCTCGCTTGCTCTCTTGTCTGACTTGCTCTCTTATCTGGCTCTCTCTCACATCTGGCTCGCTCGCTTGCTCTCATATCTGGCTCGCTCGCTTACTCTCTTGTCTGGCTCCCTCTCTTATCTGGCTCGCTCGCATATCTGGCTCGCTCGCTTTCACATCTGGCTGGCTTGCTTGCTCTCATATCTGGCTCGCTCGCTTGCTCTCTTGTCTGGCTCGCTCGCTTGCTTATTTGTCTGGCTCGCTCTCTTATCTGCCTCGCTCTCTCTCACATCTGGCTTGCTCACTTGCTCTCATATCTGGCTCGCTCGCTGCTCTCTTGTCTGGCTCGCTCTCTTATCTGGCTCGCTCGCATATCTTGCTCGCTCGCTTGCTCTCTTGTCTGACTTGCTCTCTTATCTGTCTCTCTCTCACATCTGGCTCGCTCGCTTGCTCTCATATCTAGCTCGCTCTCTTATCTGGCTCGCTCGCTCTCATATCTGGCTGGCTCGCTTGCTCTCATATCTGGCTCGCTCGCTTGCTCTCTTGTCTGGCTCGCTCTCTTATCTGGCTTGCTTGCTAGCATATCTGGCTCGCACGCTTGCTCTCTTGTCTGGCTTGCTCTCTTATCTGGCTCGCTCGGTCTCATATCTGGCTCACTCGCTTGCTCTCATGTCTGGCTCGCTTGCTCTCATATCTGACTTTCTCGCTTGCTCTCTTATCTGGCTTGCTCTCATATCTGGCTTGCTCGCTTGCTCTCATATCTGGCTCGCTCGCTTGCTCTCTTGTCTGGCTCGCTCTCTTATCTGGCTTGCTCGCTAGCATATCTGGCTCGCTCGCTTGCTCTTGTCTGACTTGCTCTCTTATTTGTCTCGCTCTCACATCTGCCTTGCTCGCTTGCTCTCATATCTGGCTCGCTCGCTTGCTCTCATATCTGGCTCGCTCTCATTTCTGGATCGCTCGCTTGCTCTCATATCTGGCTCGCTCGCTTGCTTAATTGTCTGACTCGCTCTCTTATCTGTCTCGCTCTCTCTCACATCTGGCTTGCTCGCTTGCTCTCATATCTGGCTCGCTCGCTGCTCTCTTGTCTGGCTCGCTCTCATATCTGGCTTGCTCGCTTGCTCTCATATCTGGCTCGCTCGCTGCTCTCTTGTCTGGCTCCCTCTCTTATCTGTCTCGCTCGCATATCTGGCTCGCTCGCTCTCACATCTGGCTGGCTTGCTTGCTCTCATATCTGGCTCGCTCGCTTGCTCTCATATCTGGCTCGCTCTAGTGCTCTCTTGTCTGGCTCGCTTGCTTGCTTAATTGTCTGGCTCGCTCTCTTATCTGCCTCGCTCTCTCTCACATTTGGCTTGCTCGCTTGCTCTCATATCTGGCTCGCTCACTGCTCTCTTGTCTGGCTCGCTCTCTTATCTGGCTCGCTCGCATATCTTGCTCGCTCGCTTGCTCTCTTGTCTGACTTGCTCTCTTATCTGTCTCTCTCTCACATCTGGCTCGCTCGCTTGCTCTCATATCTAGCTCGCTCTCTTATCTGGCTTGCTCGCTAGCATATCTGGCTCGCTCGCTTGCTCTCTTGTCTGGCTTGCTCTCTTATCTGGCTCGCTCTCTCTCACATCTGGCTTGCTCGCTTGCTCTTATATCTTGCTCGCTCGCTTGCTCTCTTGTCTGGCTCGCTCTCATACATGGCTAGCTCGCTTGCTCTCTTGTCTTGCTCGCTCTCTTATCTGGCTCGCTCGCTCTCATATCTGGCTGGCTCGCTTGCTCTCATATCTGGCTCGCTCGCTTGCTCTCATATCTGGCTCGCTCGCTTGCTCTCATATCTGGCTCGCTCGCTTGCTTAATTGTCTGACTCGCTCTCTTATCTGTCTCGCTCTCTCTCACATCTGGCTTGCTCGCATATCTGGCTCGCTCGCTGCTCTCTTGTCTGGCTCGCTCTCATATCTGGCTTGCTCGCTTGCTCTCATATCTGGCTCGCTCGCTTGCTCTCTTGTCTGGCTCCCTCTCTTATCTGGCTCGCTCGCATATCTGGCTCGCTCGCTTTCACATCTGGCTGGCTTGCTTGCTCTCATATCTGGCTCGCTCGCTTGCTCTCATATCTGGCTCGCTCTCTTGCTCTCTTGTCTGGCTCGCTCGCTTGCTTAATTGTCTGGCTCGCTCTCTTATCTGCCTCGCTCTCTCTCACATCTGGCTTGCTCGCTTGCTCTCATATCTGGCTCGCTCGCTGCTCTCTTGTCTGGCTCGCTCTCTTATCTGGCTCGCTCGCATATCTTGCTCGCTTGCTTGCTCTCTTGTCTGACTTGCTCTCTTATCTGTCTCTCTCTCACATCTGGCTCGCTCGCTTGCTCTCATATCTAGCTCGCTCTCTTATCTGGCTCGCTCGCTCTCATATCTGGCTGGCTCGCTTGCTCTCATATCTGGCTCGCTCGCTTGCTCTCTTGTCTGTCTCGCTCTCACATCTGGCTTGCTTGCTAGCATATCTGGCTCGCACGCTTGCTCTCTTGTCTGGCTTGCTCTCTTATCTGGCTCGCTCGGTCTCATATCTGGCTCACTCGCTTGCTCTCATGTCTGGCTCGCTTGCTCTCATATCTGACTTTCTCGCTTGCTCTCTTATCTGGCTCGCTCTCATATCTGGCTTGCTCGCTTGCTCTCATATCTGGCTCGCTCGCTTGCTCTCTTGTCTGGCTCGCTCTCTTATCTGGCTTGCTCGCTAGCATATCTGGCTCGCTCGCTTGCTCTTGTCTGACTTGCTCTCTTATTTGTCTCGCTCTCACATCTGGCTTGCTCGCTTGCTCTCATATCTGGCTCGCTCGCTTGCTCTCTTGTCTGGCTCGCTCTCTTATCTGGCTTGCTTGCTAGCATATCTGGCTCGCTCGCTTGCTCTCTTGTCTGGCTTCCTCTCTTATCTGGCTCGCTCGCTCTCATATCTGGCTCGCTTGCTTGCTCTCATGTCTGGCTCGCTCGCTCTCATATCTGACTTTCTCGCTTGCTCTCTTGTCTGGTTCGCTCTCTTATCTGGCTCGCTCTCATATCTGGCTTGCTCGCTTGCTCTCATATCTGGCTCGCTCGCTTGCTCTCTTGTCTGGCTCGCTCTCTTATCTGGCTTGCTCACTAGCATATCTGGCTCGCTCACTTGCTCTCTTGTCTGACTTGCTCTCTTATCTGTCTCGCTCTCACATCTGGCTTGCTCGCTTGCTCTCATATCTGGCTCGCTCGCTTGCTCTCTTGTCTGGCTCGCTCTCTTATCTGGCTTGCTCGCTAGCATATCTGGCTCGCTCGCTTGCTCTCTTGTCTGGCTTGCTCTCTTATCTGGCTCGCTTGCTCTCATGTCTGGCTCGCTCGCTTGATCTCATGTCTGGCTCGCTCGCTCTCATATCTGGCTCGCTCGATTGCTCTCATGTCTGGCTCGCTCGCTCTCATATCTGGCTTTCTCGCTTGCTCTCTTGTCTGGTTTGCTCTCTAATCTGGCTCGCTCTCATATCTGGCTTGCTCGCTTGCTCTCATATCTGGCTCGCTCGTTTGCTCTCTTGTCTGGCTCGCTCTCTTATCTGGCTCACTCGCATATCTGGCACGCTCGCTCTCATATCTAGCTTGCTCGCTTGCTCTCATATCTGGCTCGCTCGCTCGCTCTCATATCTGGCTGGCTTGCTTGCTCTCATATCTGGCTCGCTCGCTTGCTCTCATTTCTGGCTCGCTCTCATGTCTGGCTTGCTCGCTCTCATGTTTGGCTCGCTCTCATATCTGGATCGCTCGCTTGCTCTCATATCTGGCTCGCTCGCTTGCTTAATTGTCTGTCTCGCTCTCTTATCTGCCTCGCTCTCTCTCACATCTGGCTTGCTCGCTTGCTCTCATATCTGGCTCGCTCGCTGCTCTCTTGTCTGGCTCGCTCTCTTATCTGGCTCGCTCACATATCTTGCTCGCTCACTCTCACATCTGGCTCGCTCGCTTGCTCTTATATCTGGCTCGCTCGCTTGCTCTCTTGTCTGGCTCGCTCTCTTATCTGGCTCGCTCGCATATCTTGCTCGCTCGCTCTCACATCTGGCTGGCTTGCTTGCTTTCATATCTGGCTCGCTCGCTTGCTCTCATATCTGGCTCGCTCGCTTATCTGGCTCGCTCGCATATCTGGCTCGCTTGCTCTCACATCTAGCTGGCTCGCTTGCTTTCATATCTGGCTCGCTCGCTTGCTCTCTTGTCTGGCTCACTCTCTTATCTGGCTTGCTCGCTAGCATATCTGGCTCGCTGGCTTGCTCTCTTGTCTGGCTTGCTCTCTTATCTGGCTCGCTGGCTCTCTTATCTGGCTCGCTCGCTTGCTCTCATGTTTGGCTCGCTCACTCTCATATCTGGCTTTCTCTTTTGCTCTCTTGTCTGGTTCGCTCTCTTATCTGGCTCGCTCTCATATCTTGCTTGCTGGCTTGCTCTCATATCTGGCTCGCTCGCTTGCTCTCTTGTCTGGCTTGCTCTCTTATCTGGCTCGCTCGCATATCTTGCTCGCTCGCTCTCACATCTGACTGGCTTGCTTGCTTTCATATCTGGCTCGCTCGCTCTCATATCTGGCTCGCTCGCTCGCTCTCACATCTGGTTCGCTCTCTTATCTGGCTCGCTCGCATATCTGGCTCGCTTGCTCTCACATCTAGCTGGCTCGCTTGCTTTCATATCTGGCTCGCTCGCTTGCTCTCTTGTCTGGCTCGCTCTCTCATCTGGCTCACTCTCATATCATGCTTGCTAGCTTGCTCTCATTTTTGGCTCGCTCGCTTGCTCTCTTGTCTGTCTCGCTCTCTTTTATGGCTCGCTCGCATATCTGGCTCGCTCGCTCTCAAATCTGGCTCGCTTGCTTGTTCTCATATATGGCTTGCTCGCTTGCTCTCATATCCGGCTCGCTCGCTTGCTCTCATATCTGGCTCGCTCGCATGCTCTCTTGTCTGGCTCGCTCTCTTATCTGGCTCGCTCGCATATCTGATTCGCTCGCTCTCAAATCTGGCTCACTCGCTTGCTCTCATATCTGGCTAGTTCGCTTGCTCTCTTGTCTTGCTCGCTCTCTTATCTGGCTCGCTCGCTCTCATATCTGGCTGGCTCGCTTGCTCTCATATCTGGCTCGCTCGCTTGCTCTCTTGTCTTGCTCGCTCTCTTATCTGGCTCACTCGCTCTCATATCTGGCTGGCTCGCTTGCTCTCATATCTGGCTGGCTCGCTTGCTCTCATATCTGGTTCGCTCGCTTGCTCTTTTGTCTGGCTCGTTATCTTATCTGGCTTGCTCGCTAGAATATCTGGCTCGCACGCTTGCTCTCTTGTCTGGCTTGCTCTCTTATCTGGCTCGCTCGCTCTAATATCAGGGTCGCTAGCTTCCTCTCATGTCTGGCTCGCTCGCTCTCATATCTGGCTAGCTCGCTTGCTCTCTTGTCTGGCTCCCTCTCTTATCTGGCTCGCTCGCATATCTGGCTAGCTCGCTCTCACATCTGGCTGGCTCGCTTGCTCTCATTTCTGGCTGGCTCGCTTGCTCTCATTTCTGGCTCGCTCGCTTGCTCTCATATCTGGCTCGCTCGCTTGCTCTCATATCTGGCTCGCTCGCTTGCTCTCCTGTCTGGCTCGCTCTCATATATGGCTAGCTCGCTTGCTCTCTTGTCTTGCTCGCTCTCTTATCTGGCTCGCTCGCTCTCATATCTGGCTGGCTCGCTTGCTCTCATATCTGGCTCGCTCGCTTGCTCTCATATCTGGCTCGCTCTCATATCTGGATCGCTCGCTTGCTTAATTGTCTGACTCGCTCTCTTATCTGTCTCGCTCTCTCTCACATCTGGCTTGCTCGCTTGCTCTCATATCTGGCTCGCTCGCTGCTCTCTTGTCTGGCTCGCTCTCATATCTGGCTTGCTCGCTTGCTCTCATATCTGGCTCGCTCGCTTGCTCTCTTGTCTGGCTCCCTCTCTTATCTGGCTCGCTCGCATATCTGGCTCGCTCGCTCTCACATCTGGCTGGCTTGCTTGCTCTCATATCTGGCTCGCTCGCTTGCTCTCATATCTGGCTCGCTCTCTTGTCTGGCTCGCTCGCTTGCTTAATTGTCTGGCTCGCTCTCTTATCTGCCTCGCTCTCTCTCACATCTGGCTTGCTCGCTTGCTCTCATATCTGGCTCGCTCGCTTGCTCTCATATCTGGCTCGCTCTCATATCTGGATCGCTCGCTTGCTCTCATATCTGGCTCGCTCGCTTGCTTAATTGTCTGACTCGCTCTCTTATCTGTCTCGCTCTCTCTCACATCTGGCTTGCTCGCTTGCTCTCATATCTGGCTCGCTCGCTGCTCTCTTGTCTGGCTCGCTCTCATATCTGGCTTGCTCGCTTGCTCTCATATCTGGCTCGCTCGCTTGCTCTCTTGTCTGGCTCCCTCTCTTATCTGGCTCGCTCGCATATCTGGCTCGCTCGCTCTCATATCTGGCTCGCTCGCTCGCTCTCATATCTGGCTCGCTCTCATATCTGGATCGCTCGCTTGCTCTCATATCTGGCTCGCTCGCTTGCTTAATTGTCTGACTCGCTCTCTTATCTGTCTCGCTCTCTCTCACATCTGGCTCACTCGCTTGCTCTCTTGTCTGGCTCGCTCTCATATATGGCTAGCTCGCTTGCTCTCTTGTCTTGCTCGCTCTCTTATCTGGCTCGCTCGCTCTCATATCTGGCTGGCTCGCTTGCTCTCATATCTGGCTAGCTCGCTTGCTCTCATATCTGGCTCGCTCTCATATCTGGATCGCTCGCTTGCTTAATTGTCTGACTCGCTCTCTTATCTGTCTCGCTCTCTCTCACATCTGGCTTGCTCGCTTGCTCTCATATCTGGCTCGCTCGCTGCTCTCTTGTCTGGCTCGCTCTCATATCTGGCTTGCTCGCTTGCTCTCATATCTGGCTCGCTCGCTTGCTCTCTTGTCTGGCTCCCTCTCTTATCTGGCTCGCTCGCATATCTGGCTCGCTCGCTCTCACATCTGGCTGGCTTGCTTGCTCTCATATCTGGCTCGCTCGCTTGCTCTCATATCTGGCTCGCTCTCTTGTCTGGCTCGCTCGCTTGCTTAATTGTCTGGCTCGCTCTCTTATCTGCCTCGCTCTCTCTCATATCTGGCTCGCTCGCTTGCTCTCATATCTGGCTCGCTCTCATATCTGGATCGCTCGCTTGCTCTCATATCTGGCTCGCTCGCTTGCTTAATTGTCTGACTCGCTCTCTTATCTGTCTCGCTCTCTCTCACATCTGGCTTGCTCGCTTGCTCTCATATCTGGCTCGCTCACTGCTCTCTTGTCTGGCTCGCTCTCATATCTGGCTTGCTCGCTTGCTCTCATATCTGGCTCGCTCGCTTGCTCTCTTGTCTGGCTCCCTCTCTTATCTGGCTCGCTCGCATATCTGGCTCGCTCGCTCTCATATCTGGCTCGCTCGCTCGCTCTCATATCTGGCTCGCTCTCATATCTGGATCGCTCGCTTGCTCTCATATCTGGCTCGCTCGCTTGCTTAATTGTCTGACTCGCTCTCTTATCTGTCTCGCTCTCTCTCACATCTGGCTCACTCGCTTGCTCTCTTGTCTGGCTCGCTCTCATATATGGCTAGCTCGCTTGCTCTCTTGTCTTGCTCGCTCTCTTATCTGGCTCGCTCGCTCTCATATCTGGCTGGCTCGCTTGCTCTCATATCTGGCTCGCTCGCTTGCTCTCATATCTGGCTCGCTCTCATGTCTGGCTTGCTCGCTCTCATGTCTGGCTCGCTCTCATATCTGGATCGCTCGCTTGCTCTCATATCTGGCTCGCTCGCTTGCTTAATTGTCTGTCTCGCTCTCTTATCTGCCTCGCTCTCTCTCACATCTGGCTTGCTCGCTTGCTCTCATATCTGGCTCGCTCGCTGCTCTCTTGTCTGGCTCGCTCTCTTATCTGGCTCGCTCACATATCTTGCTTGCTCACTCTCACATCTGGCTCGCTCGCTTGCTCTCATGTCTGGCTCGCTCACTCTCATATCTGGCTTTCTCGCTTGCTCTCTTGTCTGGCTCCCTCTCTTATCTGGCTCGCTCGCATATCTGGCTCGCTCGCTCTCACATCTGGCTGGCTTGCTTGCTCTCATATCTGGCTCGCTCGCTTGCTCTCATATCTGGCTCGCTCTCTTGCTCTCTTGTCTGGCTCGCTCGCTTGCTTAATTGTCTGGCTCTCTCTCTTATCTGCCTCGCTCTCTTTCACATCTGGCTTGCTCGCTTGCTCTCATATCTGGCTCGCTCGCTTGCTCTCATATCTGGCTCGCTCGCTCGCTCTCACATCTGGTTCGCTCTCTTATCTGGCTCGCTCGCATATCTGGCTCGCTTGCTCTCACATCTAGCTGGCTCGCTTGCTTTCATATCTGGCTCGCTCGCTTGCTCTCTTGTCTGTCTCGCTCTCTTTTATGGCTCACTCGCATATCTGGCTCGCTCGCTCTCAAATCTGGCTTGCTTGCTTGTTCTCATATATGGCTTGCTCGCTTGCTCTCATATCCGGCTCGCTCGCTTGCTCTCATATCTGGCTCGCTCGCTTGCTCTCTTGTCTGGCTCGCTCTCTTATCTGGCTCGCTCGCTCTCATATCTGGCTGGCTCGCTTGCTCTCATATCTGGCTCGCTCGCTTGCTCTCATATCTGGCTCGCTCTCATATCTGGATCGCTCGCTTGCTCTCATATCTGGCTCGCTCGCTTGCTTAATTGTCTGACTCGCTCTCTTATCTGTCTCGCTCTCTCTCACATCTGGCTTGCTCGCTTGCTCTCATATCTGGCTCGCTCGCTGCTCTCTTGTCTGGCTCACTCTCATATCTGGCTTGCTCGCTTGCTCTCATATCTGGCTCGCTCGCTTGCTCTCTTGTCTGGCTCCCTCTCTTATCTGGCTCGCTCGCATATCTGGCTCGCTCGCTCTCACATCTGGCTGGCTTGCTTGCTCTCATATCTGGCTCGCTCGCTTGCTCTCATATCTGGCTCGCTCTCTTGCTCTCTTGTCTGGCTCGCTCGCTTGCTTAATTGTCTGGCTCGCTCTCTTATCTGCCTCGCTCTCTCTCACATCTGGCTTGCTCGCTTGCTCTCACATCTGGCTCGCTCGCTTGCTCTCATATCTGGCTCACTCTCATTTCTGGATCGCTCGCTTGCTCTCATATCTGGCTCGCTCGCTTGCTTAATTGTCTGACTCGCTCTCTTATCTGTCTCGCTCTCTCTCACATCTGGCTTGCTCGCTTGCTCTCATATCTGGCTCGCTCGCTGCTCTCTTGTCTGGCTCGCTCTCATATCTGGCTTGCTCGCTTGCTCTCATATCTGGCTCGCTCGCTTGCTCTCTTGTCTGGCTCCCTCTCTTATCTGGCTCGCTCGCATATCTGGCTTGCTCGCTCTCACATCTGGCTGGCTTGCTTGCTCTCATATCTGGCTCGCTCGCTTGCTCTCATATCTGGCTCGCTCTAGTGCTCTCTTGTCTGGCTCGCTTGCTTGCTTAATTGTCTGGCTCGCTCTCTTATCTGCCTCGCTCTCTCTCACATTTGGCTTGCTCGCTTGCTCTCATATCTGGCTCGCTCGCTGCTCTCTTGTCTGGCTCGCTCTCTTATCTGGCTCGCTCGCATATCTTGCTCGCTCGCTTGCTCTCTTGTCTGACTTGCTCTCTTATCTGTCTCTCTCTCACATCTGGCTCGCTCGCTTGCTCTCATATCTAGCTCGCTCTCTTATCTGGCTTGCTCGCTAGCATATCTGGCTCGCTCGCTTGCTCTCTTGTCTGGCTTGCTCTCTTATCTGGCTCGCTCTCTCTCACATCTGGCTTGCTCGCTTGCTCTCATATCTGGCTCGCTTGCTGCTCTCTTGTCTGGCTCGCTCTCATATCTGGCTTGCTCGCTTGCTCTCATTTCTGGCTCGCTCGCTTGCTCTCATATCTGGCTCGCTCTCTTGCTCTCATATCTGGCTCGCTCGCTTGCTCTCTTGTCTGGCTCGCTCTCATACATGGCTAGCTCGCTTGCTCTCTTGTCTTGCTCGCTCTCTTATCTGGCTCGCTCGCTTTCATATCTGGCTGGCTCGCTTGCTCTCATATCTGGCTCGCTCGCTTGCTCTCATATCTGGCTCGCTCGCTTGCTCTCATATCTGGCTCGCTCGCTTGCTTAATTGTCTGACTCGCTCTCTTATCTGTCTCGCTCTCTCTCACATCTGGCTTGCTCGCTTGCTCTCATATCTGGCTCGCTCGCTGCTCTCTTGTCTGGCGTGCTCTCATATCTGGCTTGCTCGCTTGCTCTCATATCTGGCTCGCTCGCTTGCTCTCTTGTCTGGCTCCCTCTCTTATCTGGCTCTCTCGCATATCTGGCTCGCTCGCTTTCACATCTGGCTGGCTTGCTTGCTCTCATATCTGGCTCGCTCGCTTGCTCTCATATCTGGCTCGCTCTCTTGCTCTCTTGTCTGGCTCGCACGCTTGCTTAATTGTCTGGCTCGCTCTCTTATCTGCCTCGCTCTCTCTCACATCTGGCTTGCTCGCTTGCTCTCATATCTGGCTCGCTCGCTGCTCTCTTGTCTGGCTCGCTCTCTTATCTGGCTCGCTCGCATATCTTGCTCGCTCGCTTGCTCTCTTGTCTGACTTGCTCTCTTATCTGTCTCTCTCTCACATCTGGCTCGCTCGCTTGCTCTCATATCTAGCTCGCTCTCTTATCTGGCTCGCTCGCTCTCATATATGGCTGGCTCGCTTGCTCTCACATCTGGCTTGCTCGCTTGCTCTCATATCTGGCTCGCTCGCTTGCTCTCATATCTGGCTCGCTCTCATTTCTGGATCGCTCGCTTGCTCTCATATCTGGCTCGCTCGCTTGCTTAATTGTCTGACTCGCTCTCTTATCTGTCTCGCTCTCTCTCACATCTGGCTTGCTCGCTTGCTCTCATATCTGGCTCGCTCGCTGCTCTCTTGTCTGGCTCGCTCTCATATCTGGCTTGCTCGCTTGCTCTCATATCTGGCTCGCTCGCTTGCTCTCTTGTCTGGCTCCCTCTCTTATCTGGCTGGCTCGCATATCTGGCTCGCTCGCTCTCACATCTGGCTGGCTTGCTTGCTCTCATATCTGGCTCGCTCGCTTGCTCTCATATCTGGCTCGCTCTCTTGCTCTCTTGTCTGGCTCGCTTGCTTGCTTAATTGTCTGGCTCGCTCTCTTATCTGCCTCGCTCTCTCTCACATTTGGCTTGCTCGCTTGCTCTCATATCTGGCTCGCTCGCTGCTCTCTTGTCTGGCTCGCTCTCTTATCTGGCTCGCTCGCATATCTTGCTCGCTCGCTTGCTCTCTTGTCTGACTTGCTCTCTTATCTGGCTCTCTCTCACATCTGGCTCGCTCGCTTGCTCTCATATCTGGCTCGCTCGCTTACTCTCTTGTCTGGCTCCCTCTCTTATCTGGCTCGCTCGCATATCTGGCTCGCTCGCTTTCACATCTGGCTGGCTTGCTTGCTCTCATATCTGGCTCGCTCGCTTGCTCTCTTGTCTGGCTCGCTCGCTTGCTTATTTGTCTGGCTCGCTCTCTTATCTGCCTCGCTCTCTCTCACATCTGGCTTGCTCACTTGCTCTCATATCTGGCTCGCTCGCTGCTCTCTTGTCTGGCTCGCTCTCTTATCTGGCTCGCTCGCATATCTTGCTCGCTCGCTTGCTCTCTTGTCTGACTTGCTCTCTTATCTGTCTCTCTCTCACATCTGGCTCGCTCGCTTGCTCTCATATCTAGCTCGCTCTCTTATCTGGCTCGCTCGCTCTCATATCTGGCTGGCTCGCTTGCTCTCATATCTGGCTCGCTCGCTTGCTCTCTTGTCTGGCTCGCTCTCTTATCTGGCTTGCTTGCTAGCATATCTGGCTCGCACGCTTGCTCTCTTGTCTGGCTTGCTCTCTTATCTGGCTCGCTCGGTCTCATATCTGGCTCACTCGCTTGCTCTCATGTCTGGCTCGCTTGCTCTCATATCTGACTTTCTCGCTTGCTCTCTTATCTGGCTCGCTCTCATATCTGGCTTGCTCGCTTGCTCTCATATCTGGCTCGCTCGCTTGCTCTCTTGTCTGGCTCGCTCTCTTATCTGGCTTGCTCGCTAGCATATCTGGCTCGCTCGCTTGCTCTTGTCTGACTTGCTCTCTTATTTGTCTCGCTCTCACATCTGCCTTGCTCGCTTGCTCTCATATCTGGCTCGCTCGCTTGCTCTCATATCTGGCTCGCTCTCATTTCTGGATCGCTCGCTTGCTCTCATATCTGGCTCGCTCGCTTGCTTAATTGTCTGACTCGCTCTCTTATCTGTCTCGCTCTCTCTCACATCTGGCTTGCTCGCTTGCTCTCATATCTGGCTCGCTCGCTGCTCTCTTGTCTGGCTCGCTCTCATATCTGGCTTGCTCGCTTGCTCTCATATCTGGCTCGCTCGCTGCTCTCTTGTCTGGCTCCCTCTCTTATCTGTCTCGCTCGCATATCTGGCTCGCTCGCTCTCACATCTGGCTGGCTTGCTTGCTCTCATATCTGGCTCGCTCGCTTGCTCTCATATCTGGCTCGCTCTAGTGCTCTCTTGTCTGGCTCGCTTGCTTGCTTAATTGTCTGGCTCGCTCTCTTATCTGCCTCGCTCTCTCTCACATTTGGCTTGCTCGCTTGCTCTCATATCTGGCTCGCTCACTGCTCTCTTGTCTGGCTCGCTCTCTTATCTGGCTCGCTCGCATATCTTGCTCGCTCGCTTGCTCTCTTGTCTGACTTGCTCTCTTATCTGTCTCTCTCTCACATCTGGCTCGCTCGCTTGCTCTCATATCTAGCTCGCTCTCTTATCTGGCTTGCTCGCTAGCATATCTGGCTCGCTCGCTTGCTCTCTTGTCTGGCTTGCTCTCTTATCTGGCTCGCTCTCTCTCACATCTGGCTTGCTCGCTTGCTCTTATATCTTGCTCGCTCGCTTGCTCTCTTGTCTGGCTCGCTCTCATACATGGCTAGCTCGCTTGCTCTCTTGTCTTGCTCGCTCTCTTATCTGGCTCGCTCGCATATCTGGCTCGCTCGCTCTCACATCTGGCTGGCTTGCTTGCTCTCATATCTGGCTCGCTCGCTTGCTCTCATATCTGGCTCGCTCTCTTGCTCTCTTGTCTGGCTCGCTCGCTTGCTTAATTGTCTGGCTCGCTCTCTTATCTGCCTCGCTCTCTCTCACATCTGGCTTGCTCGCTTGCTCTCACATCTGGCTCGCTCGCTTGCTCTCATATCTGGCTCACTCTCATTTCTGGATCGCTCGCTTGCTCTCATATCTGGCTCGCTCGCTTGCTTAATTGTCTGACTCGCTCTCTTATCTGTCTCGCTCTCTCTCACATCTGGCTTGCTCGCTTGCTCTCATATCTGGCTCGCTCGCTGCTCTCTTGTCTGGCTCGCTCTCATATCTGGCTTGCTCGCTTGCTCTCATATCTGGCTCGCTCGCTTGCTCTCTTGTCTGGCTCCCTCTCTTATCTGGCTCGCTCGCATATCTGGCTTGCTCGCTCTCACATCTGGCTGGCTTGCTTGCTCTCATATCTGGCTCGCTCGCTTGCTCTCATATCTGGCTCGCTCTAGTGCTCTCTTGTCTGGCTCGCTTGCTTGCTTAATTGTCTGGCTCGCTCTCTTATCTGCCTCGCTCTCTCTCACATTTGGCTTGCTCGCTTGCTCTCATATCTGGCTCGCTCGCTGCTCTCTTGTCTGGCTCGCTCTCTTATCTGGCTCGCTCGCATATCTTGCTCGCTCGCTTGCTCTCTTGTCTGACTTGCTCTCTTATCTGTCTCTCTCTCACATCTGGCTCGCTCGCTTGCTCTCATATCTAGCTCGCTCTCTTATCTGGCTTGCTCGCTAGCATATCTGGCTCGCTCGCTTGCTCTCTTGTCTGGCTTGCTCTCTTATCTGGCTCGCTCTCTCTCACATCTGGCTTGCTCGCTTGCTCTCATATCTGGCTCGCTTGCTGCTCTCTTGTCTGGCTCGCTCTCATATCTGGCTTGCTCGCTTGCTCTCATTTCTGGCTCGCTCGCTTGCTCTCATATCTGGCTCGCTCTCTTGCTCTCATATCTGGCTCGCTCGCTTGCTCTCTTGTCTGGCTCGCTCTCATACATGGCTAGCTCGCTTGCTCTCTTGTCTTGCTCGCTCTCTTATCTGGCTCGCTCGCTTTCATATCTGGCTGGCTCGCTTGCTCTCATATCTGGCTCGCTCGCTTGCTCTCATATCTGGCTCGCTCGCTTGCTCTCATATCTGGCTCGCTCGCTTGCTTAATTGTCTGACTCGCTCTCTTATCTGTCTCGCTCTCTCTCACATCTGGCTTGCTCGCTTGCTCTCATATCTGGCTCGCTCGCTGCTCTCTTGTCTGGCGTGCTCTCATATCTGGCTTGCTCGCTTGCTCTCATATCTGGCTCGCTCGCTTGCTCTCTTGTCTGGCTCCCTCTCTTATCTGGCTCTCTCGCATATCTGGCTCGCTCGCTTTCACATCTGGCTGGCTTGCTTGCTCTCATATCTGGCTCGCTCGCTTGCTCTCATATCTGGCTCGCTCTCTTGCTCTCTTGTCTGGCTCGCACGCTTGCTTAATTGTCTGGCTCGCTCTCTTATCTGCCTCGCTCTCTCTCACATCTGGCTTGCTCGCTTGCTCTCATATCTGGCTCGCTCGCTGCTCTCTTGTCTGGCTCGCTCTCTTATCTGGCTCGCTCGCATATCTTGCTCGCTCGCTTGCTCTCTTGTCTGACTTGCTCTCTTATCTGTCTCTCTCTCACATCTGGCTCGCTCGCTTGCTCTCATATCTAGCTCGCTCTCTTATCTGGCTCGCTCGCTCTCATATATGGCTGGCTCGCTTGCTCTCACATCTGGCTTGCTCGCTTGCTCTCATATCTGGCTCGCTCGCTTGCTCTCATATCTGGCTCGCTCTCATTTCTGGATCGCTCGCTTGCTCTCATATCTGGCTCGCTCGCTTGCTTAATTGTCTGACTCGCTCTCTTATCTGTCTCGCTCTCTCTCACATCTGGCTTGCTCGCTTGCTCTCATATCTGGCTCGCTCGCTGCTCTCTTGTCTGGCTCGCTCTCATATCTGGCTTGCTCGCTTGCTCTCATATCTGGCTCGCTCGCTTGCTCTCTTGTCTGGCTCCCTCTCTTATCTGGCTGGCTCGCATATCTGGCTCGCTCGCTCTCACATCTGGCTGGCTTGCTTGCTCTCATATCTGGCTCGCTCGCTTGCTCTCATATCTGGCTCGCTCTCTTGCTCTCTTGTCTGGCTCGCTTGCTTGCTTAATTGTCTGGCTCGCTCTCTTATCTGCCTCGCTCTCTCTCACATTTGGCTTGCTCGCTTGCTCTCATATCTGGCTCGCTCGCTGCTCTCTTGTCTGGCTCGCTCTCTTATCTGGCTCGCTCGCATATCTTGCTCGCTCGCTTGCTCTCTTGTCTGACTTGCTCTCTTATCTGGCTCTCTCTCACATCTGGCTCGCTCGCTTGCTCTCATATCTGGCTCGCTCGCTTACTCTCTTGTCTGGCTCCCTCTCTTATCTGGCTCGCTCGCATATCTGGCTCGCTCGCTTTCACATCTGGCTGGCTTGCTTGCTCTCATATCTGGCTCGCTCGCTTGCTCTCTTGTCTGGCTCGCTCGCTTGCTTATTTGTCTGGCTCGCTCTCTTATCTGCCTCGCTCTCTCTCACATCTGGCTTGCTCACTTGCTCTCATATCTGGCTCGCTCGCTGCTCTCTTGTCTGGCTCGCTCTCTTATCTGGCTCGCTCGCATATCTTGCTCGCTCGCTTGCTCTCTTGTCTGACTTGCTCTCTTATCTGTCTCTCTCTCACATCTGGCTCGCTCGCTTGCTCTCATATCTAGCTCGCTCTCTTATCTGGCTCGCTCGCTCTCATATCTGGCTGGCTCGCTTGCTCTCATATCTGGCTCGCTCGCTTGCTCTCTTGTCTGGCTCGCTCTCTTATCTGGCTTGCTTGCTAGCATATCTGGCTCGCACGCTTGCTCTCTTGTCTGGCTTGCTCTCTTATCTGGCTCGCTCGGTCTCATATCTGGCTCACTCGCTTGCTCTCATGTCTGGCTCGCTTGCTCTCATATCTGACTTTCTCGCTTGCTCTCTTATCTGGCTCGCTCTCATATCTGGCTTGCTCGCTTGCTCTCATATCTGGCTCGCTCGCTTGCTCTCTTGTCTGGCTCGCTCTCTTATCTGGCTTGCTCGCTAGCATATCTGGCTCGCTCGCTTGCTCTTGTCTGACTTGCTCTCTTATTTGTCTCGCTCTCACATCTGCCTTGCTCGCTTGCTCTCATATCTGGCTCGCTCGCTTGCTCTCATATCTGGCTCGCTCTCATTTCTGGATCGCTCGCTTGCTCTCATATCTGGCTCGCTCGCTTGCTTAATTGTCTGACTCGCTCTCTTATCTGTCTCGCTCTCTCTCACATCTGGCTTGCTCGCTTGCTCTCATATCTGGCTCGCTCGCTGCTCTCTTGTCTGGCTCGCTCTCATATCTGGCTTGCTCGCTTGCTCTCATATCTGGCTCGCTCGCTGCTCTCTTGTCTGGCTCCCTCTCTTATCTGTCTCGCTCGCATATCTGGCTCGCTCGCTCTCACATCTGGCTGGCTTGCTTGCTCTCATATCTGGCTCGCTCGCTTGCTCTCATATCTGGCTCGCTCTAGTGCTCTCTTGTCTGGCTCGCTTGCTTGCTTAATTGTCTGGCTCGCTCTCTTATCTGCCTCGCTCTCTCTCACATTTGGCTTGCTCGCTTGCTCTCATATCTGGCTCGCTCACTGCTCTCTTGTCTGGCTCGCTCTCTTATCTGGCTCGCTCGCATATCTTGCTCGCTCGCTTGCTCTCTTGTCTGACTTGCTCTCTTATCTGTCTCTCTCTCACATCTGGCTCGCTCGCTTGCTCTCATATCTAGCTCGCTCTCTTATCTGGCTTGCTCGCTAGCATATCTGGCTCGCTCGCTTGCTCTCTTGTCTGGCTTGCTCTCTTATCTGGCTCGCTCTCTCTCACATCTGGCTTGCTCGCTTGCTCTTATATCTTGCTCGCTCGCTTGCTCTCTTGTCTGGCTCGCTCTCATACATGGCTAGCTCGCTTGCTCTCTTGTCTTGCTCGCTCTCTTATCTGGCTCGCTCGCTCTCATATCTGGCTGGCTCGCTTGCTCTCATATCTGGCTCGCTCGCTTGCTCTCATATCTGGCTCGCTCGCTTGCTCTCATATCTGGCTCGCTCGCTTGCTTAATTGTCTGACTCGCTCTCTTATCTGTCTCGCTCTCTCTCACATCTGGCTTGCTCGCATATCTGGCTCGCTCGCTGCTCTCTTGTCTGGCTCGCTCTCATATCTGGCTTGCTCGCTTGCTCTCATATCTGGCTCGCTCGCTTGCTCTCTTGTCTGGCTCCCTCTCTTATCTGGCTCGCTCGCATATCTGGCTCGCTCGCTTTCACATCTGGCTGGCTTGCTTGCTCTCATATCTGGCTCGCTCGCTTGCTCTCATATCTGGCTCGCTCTCTTGCTCTCTTGTCTGGCTCGCTCGCTTGCTTAATTGTCTGGCTCGCTCTCTTATCTGCCTCGCTCTCTCTCACATCTGGCTTGCTCGCTTGCTCTCATATCTGGCTCGCTCGCTGCTCTCTTGTCTGGCTCGCTCTCTTATCTGGCTCGCTCGCATATCTTGCTCGCTTGCTTGCTCTCTTGTCTGACTTGCTCTCTTATCTGTCTCTCTCTCACATCTGGCTCGCTCGCTTGCTCTCATATCTAGCTCGCTCTCTTATCTGGCTCGCTCGCTCTCATATCTGGCTGGCTCGCTTGCTCTCATATCTGGCTCGCTCGCTTGCTCTCTTGTCTGTCTCGCTCTCACATCTGGCTTGCTTGCTAGCATATCTGGCTCGCACGCTTGCTCTCTTGTCTGGCTTGCTCTCTTATCTGGCTCGCTCGGTCTCATATCTGGCTCACTCGCTTGCTCTCATGTCTGGCTCGCTTGCTCTCATATCTGACTTTCTCGCTTGCTCTCTTATCTGGCTCGCTCTCATATCTGGCTTGCTCGCTTGCTCTCATATCTGGCTCGCTCGCTTGCTCTCTTGTCTGGCTCGCTCTCTTATCTGGCTTGCTCGCTAGCATATCTGGCTCGCTCGCTTGCTCTTGTCTGACTTGCTCTCTTATTTGTCTCGCTCTCACATCTGGCTTGCTCGCTTGCTCTCATATCTGGCTCGCTCGCTTGCTCTCTTGTCTGGCTCGCTCTCTTATCTGGCTTGCTTGCTAGCATATCTGGCTCGCTCGCTTGCTCTCTTGTCTGGCTTCCTCTCTTATCTGGCTCGCTCGCTCTCATATCTGGCTCGCTTGCTTGCTCTCATGTCTGGCTCGCTCGCTCTCATATCTGACTTTCTCGCTTGCTCTCTTGTCTGGTTCGCTCTCTTATCTGGCTCGCTCTCATATCTGGCTTGCTCGCTTGCTCTCATATCTGGCTCGCTCGCTTGCTCTCTTGTCTGGCTCGCTCTCTTATCTGGCTTGCTCACTAGCATATCTGGCTCGCTCACTTGCTCTCTTGTCTGACTTGCTCTCTTATCTGTCTCGCTCTCACATCTGGCTTGCTCGCTTGCTCTCATATCTGGCTCGCTCGCTTGCTCTCTTGTCTGGCTCGCTCTCTTATCTGGCTTGCTCGCTAGCATATCTGGCTCGCTCGCTTGCTCTCTTGTCTGGCTTGCTCTCTTATCTGGCTCGCTTGCTCTCATGTCTGGCTCGCTCGCTTGATCTCATGTCTGGCTCGCTCGCTCTCATATCTGGCTCGCTCGATTGCTCTCATGTCTGGCTCGCTCGCTCTCATATCTGGCTTTCTCGCTTGCTCTCTTGTCTGGTTTGCTCTCTAATCTGGCTCGCTCTCATATCTGGCTTGCTCGCTTGCTCTCATATCTGGCTCGCTCGTTTGCTCTCTTGTCTGGCTCGCTCTCTTATCTGGCTCACTCGCATATCTGGCTCGCTCGCTCTCATATCTAGCTTGCTCGCTTGCTCTCATATCTGGCTCGCTCGCTTGCTCTCAAATCTGGCTCGCTTGCTTGCTCTCATATCTGGCTAGCTCGCTTGCTCTCTTGTCTTGCTCGCTCTCTTATCTGGCTCGCTCGCTCTCATATCTGGCTGGCTTGCTTGCTCTCATATCTGGCTCGCTCGCTTGCTCTCATTTCTGGCTCGCTCTCATGTCTGGCTTGCTCGCTCTCATGTTTGGCTCGCTCTCATATCTGGATCGCTCGCTTGCTCTCATATCTGGCTCGCTCGCTTGCTTAATTGTCTGTCTCGCTCTCTTATCTGCCTCGCTCTCTCTCACATCTGGCTTGCTCGCTTGCTCTCATATCTGGCTCGCTCGCTGCTCTCTTGTCTGGCTCGCTCTCTTATCTGGCTCGCTCACATATCTTGCTCGCTCACTCTCACATCTGGCTCGCTCGCTTGCTCTTATATCTGGCTCGCTCGCTTGCTCTCTTGTCTGGCTCGCTCTCTTATCTGGCTTGCTCGCTAGCATATCTGGCTCGCTCGCTTACTCTCTTGTCTGGCTTGCTCTCTTATCTGTCTCGCTCTCACATCTGGCTCGCTCGCTTGCTCTCATATCTGGCTCGCTCGCTTGCTCTCTTGTCTGGCTCGCTCTCTTATCTGGCTTGCTCGCTAGCATATCTGGCTCGCTTGCTTGCTCTCTTGTCTGGCTTGCTCTCTTATCTGGCTCGCTGGCTCTCTTATCTGGCTCGCTCGCTTGCTCTCATGTCTGGCTCGCTCACTCTCATATCTGGCTTTCTCGCTTGCTCTCTTGTCTGGTTCGCTCTCTTATCTGGCTCGCTCTCATATCTGGCTTGCTCGCTTGCTCTCATATCTGGCTCGCTCGCTTGCTCTCTTGTCTGGCTCGCTCTCTTATCTGGCTCGCTCGCATATCTTGCTCGCTCGCTCTCACATCTGGCTGGCTTGCTTGCTTTCATATCTGGCTCGCTCGCTTGCTCTCATATCTGGCTCGCTCGCTTATCTGGCTCGCTCGCATATCTGGCTCGCTTGCTCTCACATCTAGCTGGCTCGCTTGCTTTCATATCTGGCTCGCTCGCTTGCTCTCTTGTCTGGCTCACTCTCTTATCTGGCTTGCTCGCTAGCATATCTGGCTCGCTGGCTTGCTCTCTTGTCTGGCTTGCTCTCTTATCTGGCTCGCTGGCTCTCTTATCTGGCTCGCTCGCTTGCTCTCATGTTTGGCTCGCTCACTCTCATATCTGGCTTTCTCTTTTGCTCTCTTGTCTGGTTCGCTTTCTTATCTGGCTCGCTCTCATATCTTGCTTGCTGGCTTGCTCTCATATCTGGCTCGCTCGCTTGCTCTCTTGTCTGGCTTGCTCTCTTATCTGGCTCGCTCGCATATCTTGCTCGCTCGCTCTCACATCTGACTGGCTTGCTTGCTTTCATATCTGGCTCGCTCGCTTGCTCTCATATCTGGCTCGCTCGCTCGCTCTCACATCTGGTTCGCTCTCTTATCTGGCTCGCTCGCATATCTGGCTCGCTTGCTCTCACATCTAGCTGGCTCGCTTGCTTTCATATCTGGCTCGCTCGCTTGCTCTCTTGTCTGGCTCGCTCTCTCATCTGGCTCGCTCTCATATCATGCTTGCTAGCTTGCTCTCATTTTTGGCTCGCTCGCTTGCTCTCTTGTCTGTCTCGCTCTCTTTTATGGCTCGCTCGCATATCTGGCTCGCTCGCTCTCAAATCTGGCTCGCTTGCTTGTTCTCATATATGGCTTGCTCGCTTGCTCTCATATCCGGCTCGCTTGCTTGCTCTCATATCTGGCTCGCTCGCATGCTCTCTTGTCTGGCTCGCTCTCTTATCTGGCTCGCTCGCATATCTGATTCGCTCGCTCTCAAATCTGGCTCACTCGCTTGCTCTCATATCTGGCTAGTTCGCTTGCTCTCTTGTCTTGCTCGCTCTCTTATCTGGCTCGCTCGCTCTCATATCTGGCTGGCTCGCTTGCTCTCATATCTGGCTCGCTCGCTTGCTCTCTTGTCTTGCTCGCTCTCTTATCTGGCTCACTCGCTCTCATATCTGGCTGGCTCGCTTGCTCTCATATCTGGCTGGCTCGCTTGCTCTCATATCTGGTTCGCTCGCTTGCTCTTTTGTCTGGCTCGTTATCTTATCTGGCTTGCTCGCTAGAATATCTGGCTCGCACGCTTGCTCTCTTGTCTGGCTTGCTCTCTTATCTGGCTCGCTCGCTCTAATATCAGGGTCGCTAGCTTCCTCTCATGTCTGGCTCGCTCGCTCTCATATCTGGCTAGCTCGCTTGCTCTCTTGTCTGGCTCCCTCTCTTATCTGGCTCGCTCGCATATCTGGCTAGCTCGCTCTCACATCTGGCTGGCTCGCTTGCTCTCATTTCTGGCTGGCTCGCTTGCTCTCATTTCTGGCTCGCTCGCTTGCTCTCATATCTGGCTCGCTCGCTTGCTCTCATATCTGGCTCGCTCGCTTGCTCTCCTGTCTGGCTCGCTCTCATATATGGCTAGCTCGCTTGCTCTCTTGTCTTGCTCGCTCTCTTATCTGGCTCGCTCGCTCTCATATCTGGCTGGCTCGCTTGCTCTCATATCTGGCTCGCTCGCTTGCTCTCATATCTGGCTCGCTCTCATATCTGGATCGCTCGCTTGCTTAATTGTCTGACTCGCTCTCTTATCTGTCTCGCTCTCTCTCACATCTGGCTTGCTCGCTTGCTCTCATATCTGGCTCGCTCGCTGCTCTCTTGTCTGGCTCGCTCTCATATCTGGCTTGCTCGCTTGCTCTCATATCTGGCTCGCTCGCTTGCTCTCTTGTCTGGCTCCCTCTCTTATCTGGCTCGCTCGCATATCTGGCTCGCTCGCTCTCACATCTGGCTGGCTTGCTTGCTCTCATATCTGGCTCGCTCGCTTGCTCTCATATCTGGCTCGCTCTCTTGTCTGGCTCGCTCGCTTGCTTAATTGTCTGGCTCGCTCTCTTATCTGCCTCGCTCTCTCTCACATCTGGCTTGCTCGCTTGCTCTCATATCTGGCTCGCTCGCTTGCTCTCATATCTGGCTCGCTCTCATATCTGGATCGCTCGCTTGCTCTCATATCTGGCTCGCTCGCTTGCTTAATTGTCTGACTCGCTCTCTTATCTGTCTCGCTCTCTCTCACATCTGGCTTGCTCGCTTGCTCTCATATCTGGCTCGCTCGCTGCTCTCTTGTCTGGCTCGCTCTCATATCTGGCTTGCTCGCTTGCTCTCATATCTGGCTCGCTCGCTTGCTCTCTTGTCTGGCTCCCTCTCTTATCTGGCTCGCTCGCATATCTGGCTCGCTCGCTCTCACATCTGGCTGGCTTGCTTGCTCTCATATCTGGCTCGCTCGCTTGCTCTCATATCTGGCTCGCTCTCTTGTCTGGCTCGCTCGCTTGCTTAATTGTCTGGCTCGCTCTCTTATCTGCCTCGCTCTCTCTCATATCTGGCTCGCTCGCTTGCTCTCATATCTGGCTCGCTCTCATATCTGGATCGCTCGCTTGCTCTCATATCTGGCTCGCTCGCTTGCTTAATTGTCTGACTCGCTCTCTTATCTGTCTCGCTCTCTCTCACATCTGGCTTGCTCGCTTGCTCTCATATCTGGCTCGCTCGCTGCTCTCTTGTCTGGCTCGCTCTCATATCTGGCTTGCTCGCTTGCTCTCATATCTGGCTCGCTCGCTTGCTCTCTTGTCTGGCTCCCTCTCTTATCTGGCTCGCTCGCATATCTGGCTCGCTCGCTCTCATATCTGGCTTGCTCGCTCGCTCTCATATCTGGCTCGCTCTCATATCTGGATCGCTCGCTTGCTCTCATATCTGGCTCGCTCGCTTGCTTAATTGTCTGACTCGCTCTCTTATCTGTCTCGCTCTCTCTCACATCTGGCTCACTCGCTTGCTCTCTTGTCTGGCTCGCTCTCATATATGGCTAGCTCGCTTGCTCTCTTGTCTTGCTCGCTCTCTTATCTGGCTCGCTCGCTCTCATATCTGGCTGGCTCGCTTGCTCTCATATCTGGCTCGCTCGCTTGCTCTCATATCTGGCTCGCTCTCATGTCTGGCTTGCTCGCTCTCATGTCTGGCTCGCTCTCATATCTGGATCGCTCGCTTGCTCTCATATCTGGCTCGCTCGCTTGCTTAATTGTCTGTCTCGCTCTCTTATCTGCCTCGCTCTCTCTCACATCTGGCTTGCTCGCTTGCTCTCATATCTGGCTCGCTCGCTGCTCTCTTGTCTGGCTCGCTCTCTTATCTGGCTCGCTCACATATCTTGCTTGCTCACTCTCACATCTGGCTCGCTCGCTTGCTCTCATGTCTGGCTCGCTCACTCTCATATCTGGCTTTCTCGCTTGCTCTCTTGTCTGGCTCCCTCTCTTATCTGGCTCGCTCGCTCTCACATCTGGCTGGCTTGCTTGCTCTCATATCTGGCTCGCTCGCTTGCTCTCATATCTGGCTCGCTCTCTTGCTCTCTTGTCTGGCTCGCTCGCTTGCTTAATTGTCTGGCTCTCTCTCTTATCTGCCTCGCTCTCTTTCACATCTGGCTTGCTCGCTTGCTCTCATATCTGGCTCGCTCGCTTGCTCTCATATCTGGCTCGCTCTCATGTCTGGATCGCTCGCTTGCTCTCATATCTGGCTCGCTCGCTTGCTTAATTGTCTGACTCGCTCTCTTATCTGTCTCGCTCTCTCTCACATCTGGCTTGCTCGCTTGCTCTCATATCTGGCTCGCTCGCTGCTGTCTTGTCTGGCTCGCTCTCATATCTGGCTTGCTCGCTTGCTCTCATATCTGGCTCGCTCGCTTGCTCTCTTGTCTGGCTCCCTCTCTTATCTGGCTTGCTCGCATATCTGGCTCGCTCGCTCTCACA
Organism: Hyla sarda; assembly: GCF_029499605.1. NCBI lineage: Eukaryota > Metazoa > Chordata > Amphibia > Anura > Hylidae > Hyla > Hyla sarda. Next base: position 16,437 of record NW_026610425.1, on the reverse strand, counting down.
TCTGGCTGGCTTGCTTGCTCTCATATCTGGCTCACTCGCTTGCTCTCTTGTCTGGCTCGCTCTCAAATCTGGCTAGCTCGCTTGCTCTCTTGTCTGGCTCGCTCTCTTATCTGGCTCGCTCGCATATCTGGCTCGCTCGCTCTCAAATCTGGCTCGCTCGCTTGCTTTCATATCTGGCTCGCTCGCTTGCTCTCATATCTGGCTAGCTCGCTTGCTCTCTTGTCTTGCTCGCTCTCTTATCTGGCTCACTCTCATATCTGGCTGGCTCGCTTGCTCTCATATCTGGCTGGCTCGCTTGCTCTCATATCTGGCTTGATTGCTCTCATGTCTGGCTCGCTCTCATATCTGGATCACTCGCTTGCTCTCATATCTGGCTCGCTCGCTTGCTTAATTGTCTGGCTCGCTCTCTTATCTGCCTCACTCTCTCTCACATCTGGCTTTCTCGCTTGCTCTCATATCTGGCTCGCTCGCTGCTCTCTTGTCTGGCTCGTTCTCTTATCTGGCTCGCTCGCATATCTTGCTTGCTCGCTCTCACATCTGGCTCGCTCGCTTGCTCTCTTGTCTGGCTCGCTCTCTCATCTGGCTTGCTCGCTAGCATATGTGGCTCGCTCGCTTGCTCTCTTGTCTGGCTTGCTCTCTTATCTGTCTCGCTATTACATCTGGCTCGCTCGCTTGCTCTCATATCTGGCTCGCTCGCTTGATCTCTTGTCTGGCTCGCTCTCTTATCTGGCTTGCTTGCATATCTTGCTCGCTCACTCTCACATCTGGCTCGCTCGCTTGCTCTCAAATCTGGCTCGATCGCTTGCTCTCCTGTCTGGCTCGCTCTCTTATCTGGCTTGCTCGCTAGCATATCTGGCTCGCTCGCTTGCTCTCTTGTATGGCTTGCTCTCTTCTCTGGCTCGCTCGCTCTCATATCTGGCTCGCTCGCTTGCCCTCATGTCTGGCTCGCTCGCTCTCATATCTGGCTTTCTCGCTTGCTCTCTTGTCTGGTTCGCTCTCTTATCTGGCTTGCTCTCATATCTGGCTTGCTCGCTTTCTCTCATATCTGGCTCGATCGCTTGCTCTCTTGTCTGGCTCGCTCTCTTATCTGGCTCGCTTGCATATCTGGCTCACTCGCTCTCACATCTGGCTCGCTCGCTTGCTCTCATATCTGGCTCGCTCACTTGCTCTCTTGTCTGGCTCGCTCTCTTATCTGGCTCGCTCGCTCGCATATCTGGCTCGCTCTCATGTCTGGCTCGCTCGCTCTCATATCTGGCTTGCTCGCTTGCTCTCATATCTGGCTCGCTCGCTTGCTCTCATATCTGGCTCGCTCGCTTGCTTTCTTGTCTGGCTTGCTCTCTTATCTGGCTCGCTCGCTCTCATATCTGGCTAGCTCGCTTGCTCTCATGTCTGGCTCGCTTGCTCTCATATCTGGCTCGCTCGCTTGCTCTCATGTCTGGCTCGCTTGCTCTCATATCTGGCTTTCTCGCTTGCTCTCTTGTCTGGTTCGCTCTCTTATCTGGCTCGCTATCATATCTGGCTTGCTCGCTTGCTCTCATATCTGGCTCGCTCGCTTGATCTCTTGTCTGGCTCGCTCTCTTATCTGGCTCGCTCGCTCTCATATCTGGTTCGCTCGCTTGCTCTCATGTCTGGCTCGCTCGCTTGCTCTCATGTCTGGCTCGCTTGCTCTCATATCTGGCTTTCTCGCTTGCTCTCTTGTCTGGTTCGCTCTCTTATCTGTCTCGCTCTCATATCTGGATTGCTCGCTTGCTCTCATATCTGGCTCGCTTGCTTGCACTCATATCTGGCTCGCTCGCTTGCTCTCTTGTCTGGCTTGCTCTCTTATCTGTCTCGCTATTACATCTGGCTCGCTCGATTGCTCTCATATCTGGCTCGCTCGCTTGATCTCTTGTCTGGCTCGCTCTCTTTTCTGACTTGCTTGCATATCTTGCTCGCTCACTCTCACATCTGGCTCGCTCGCTTGCTCTCAAATCTGGCTCGATCGCTTGCTCTCCTGTCTGGCTCGCTCTCTTATCTGGCTTGCTCGCTAGCATATCTGGCTCGCTCGCTTGCTCTCTTGTATGGCTTGCTCTCTTCTCTGGCTCGCTCGCTCTCATATCTGGCTCGCTCGCTTGCCCTCATGTCTGGCTCGCTCGCTCTCATATCTGGCTTTCTCGCTTGCTCTCTTGTCTGGTTCGCTCTCTTATCTTGCTTGCTCTCATATCTGGCTTGCTCGCTTTCTCTCATATCTGGCTCGATCGCTTGCTCTCTTGTCTGGCTCGCTCTCTTATCTGGCTCGCGATCATATCAGGCTGGCTCGCTTGCTCTTATATCTGGCTAGCTCGCTTGCTCTCTTGTCTTGCTCGCTCTCAAATCTGGCTAGCTCGCTTGCTCTCTTGTCTGGCTCGCTCTCTTATCTGGCTCGCTCGCATATCTTGCTCGCTCTCTCTCATATCTGGCTGGCTTGCTTGCTTTCATATCTGGCTCACTCGCTTGCTCTCATATCTGGCTCGCTCGCTCGCTCTCACATCTGGTTCGCTCTCTTATCTGGCTCGCTCGCATATCTGGCTCGCTTGCTCTCACATCTAGCTGGCTCGCTCGCTTTCATATCTGGCTCGCTCGCTTGCTCTCTTGTCTGGCTCGCTCTCCTATCTGGCTTGCTCGCTAGCATATCTGGCTCGCTGGCTTGCTCTCTTGTCTAGCTTGCTCTCTTATCTGGCTCGCTGGCTCTCTTATCTGGCTCGCTCGCTTGCTCTCATGTCTGGCTCGCTCACTCTCATATCTGGCTTTCTCGCTTGCTCTCTTGTCTGGTTCGCTCTCTTATCTGGCTCGCTCTCATATCTGGCTTGCTTGCTTGCTCTCTTGTCTGGCTTGCTTTCTTATCTGGCTCGCTCATATATCTTGCTCGCTCGCTCTCACATCTGGCTGGCTTGCTTGCTTTCATATCTGGCTCGCTCGCTTGCTCTCATATCTGGCTCGCTCGCTCGCTCTCACATCTGGTTCGCTCTCTTATCTGGCTCGCTCGCATATCTGGCTCGCTTGCTCTCACATCTAGCTGGCTCGCTTGCTTTCATATCTGGCTCGCTCTCTTGCTCTCTTGTCTGGCTCTCTCTCTCATCTGGCTCGCTCTCATATCATGCTTGCTAACTTGCTCTAATTTCTGGCTCGCTCGCTTGCTCTCTTGTCTGTCTCGCTCTCTTTTATGGCTCGCTCGCATATCTGGCTCGCTCGCTCTCAAATCTGGCTCGCTTGCTTGTTCTCATATATGGCTTGCTCACTTGCTCTCATATCCGGCTCGCTCGCTTGCTCTCATATCTGGCTCGCTCGCTTGCTCTCTTGTCTGGCTCGCTCTCTTATCTGGCTCGCTCGCATATCTGGTTCGCTCGCTCTCAAATCTGGCTCGCTCGCTTGCTCTCATATCTGGCTAGTTCGCTTGCTCTCTTGTCTTGCTCGCTCTCTTATCTGGCTCGCTCGCTCTCATATCTGGCTGGCTCGCTTGCTCTCATATCTGGCTCGCTCGCTTGCTCTCTTGTCTTGCTCGCTCTCTTATCTGGCTCGCTCGCTCTCATATCTGGCTGGCTCGCTTGCTCTCATATCTGGCTGGCTCGCTTGCTCTCATATCTGGTTCGCTCGCTTGCTCTTTTGTCTGGCTCGCTATCTTATCTGGCTTGCTCGCTAGAATATCTGGCTCGCACGCTTGCTCTCTTGTCTGGCTTGCTCTCTTATTTGGCTCGCTCGCTCTCATATCTGGCTCGCTCGCTTCCTCTCATGTCTGGCTCGCTCGCTCTCATATCTGGCTCGCTCGCTTGCTCTCTTGTCTGGCTCCCTCTCTTATCTGGCTCGCTCGCATATCTGGCTAGCTCGCTCTCACATCTGGCTGGCTCGCTTGCTCTCATTTCTGGCTGGCTCGCTTGCTCTCATTTCTGGCTCGCTCGCTTGCTCTCATATCTGGCTCGCTCGCTTGCTCTCATATCTGGCTCGCTCGCTTGCTCTCTTGTCTGGCTTGCTCTCATATATGGCTAGCTCGCTTGCTCTCTTGTCTTGCTCGCTCTCTTATCTGTCTCGCTCTCTCTCACATCTGGCTTGCTCGCTTGCTCTCATATCTGGCTCGCTCGCTGCTCTCTTGTCTGGTTCGCTCTCATATCTGGCTTGCTCGCTTGCTCTCATATCTGGCTCGCTCGCTTGCTCTCTTGTCTGGCTCCCTCTCTTATCTGGCTCGCTCGCATATCTGGCTCGCTCGCTCTCACATCTGGCTGGCTTGCTTGCTCTCATATCTGGCTCGCTCGCTTGCTCTCATATCTGGCTCGCTCTCTTGCTCTCTTGTCTGGCTCGCTCGCTTGCTTAATTGTCTGGCTCGCTCTCTTATCTGCCTCGCTCTCTCTCACATCTGGCTTGCTCGCTTGCTCTCATATCTGGCTCACTCGCTTGCTCTCATATCTGGCTCGCTCTCATTTCTGGATCGCTCGCTTGCTCTCATATCTGGCTCGCTCGCTTGCTTAATTGTCTGACTCGCTCTCTTATCTGTCTCGCTCTCTCTCACATCTGGCTTGCTCGCTTGCTCTCATATCTGGCTCGCTCGCTGCTCTCTTGTCTGGCTCGCTCTCATATCTGGCTTGCTCGCTTGCTCTCATATCTGGCTCGCTCGCTTGCTCTCTTGTCTGGCTCCCTCTCTTATCTGGCTCGCTCGCATATCTGGCTCGCTCGCTCTCACATCTGGCTGGCTTGCTTGCTCTCATATCTGGCTCGCTCGCTTGCTCTCATATCTGGCTCGCTCTCTTGCTCTCTTGTCTGGCTCGCTTGCTTGCTTAATTGTCTGGCTCGCTCTCTTATCTGCCTCGCTCTCTCTCACATCTGGCTTGCTCGCTTGCTCTCATATCTGGCTCGCTCGCTGCTCTCTTGTCTGGCTCGCTCTCTTATCTGGCTCGCTCGCATATCTTGCTCGCTCGCTTGCTCTCTTGTCTGACTTGCTCTCTTATCTGTCTCTCTCTCACATCTGGCTCGCTCGCTTGCTGTCATATCTGGCTCGCTCGCTCTCATGTCTGGCTCGCTCTCATATCTGGATCGCTCGCTTGCTCTCATATCTGGCTCGCTCGCTTGCTTAATTGTCTGGCTCGCTCTCTTATCTGCCTCGCTCTCTCTCACATCTGGCTTGCTCGCTTGCTCTCATATCTGGCTCGCTCGCTGCTCTCTTGTCTGGCTCGCTCGCATATCTTGCTCGCTCGCTTGCTCTCTTGTCTGACTTGCTCTCTTATCTGTCTCTCTCTTACATCTGGCTCGCTCGCTTGCTCTCATATCTAGCTCGCTTGCTCTCTTATCTGGCTTGCTCGCTAGCATATCTGGCTCGATCGCTTGCTCTCTTGTCTGGCTCGCTCTCTTATCTGGCTTGCTCGCTTGCTCTCTTGTCTGGCTCGCTCTCTTATCTGGCTTGCTCGCTTGCTCTCTTGTCTGGCTCGCTCTCTTATCTGGCTCGCTCGCTTGCTTAATTGTCTTGCTCGCTCTTATCTGCCTCGCTCTCTCACATCTGGCTTGCTCGCTTGCTCTCATATCTGGCTCACTCGCTGCTATCTTGTCTGGCTCGCTCTCTTATCTGGCTCGCTCGCATATCTTGCTCGCTCGCTCTCACATCTGGCTCGCTCGCTTGCTCTCATATCTGGCTCGCTCGCTTGCTCTCTTGTCTGGCTTGCTCTCTTACCTGTCTCGCTCTCACATCTGGCTCGTTCGCTTGCTCTCATATCTGGCTCGCTCGCTTGCTCTCTTGTCTGGCTCGCTCTCTTATCTGGCTTGCTTGCTAGCATATGTGGCTCGCTCGCTTGCTCTCTTGTCTGGCTTGCTCTCTTATCTGGCTCGCTCGCATATCTTGCTCGCTCGCTCTCACATCTGGCTGGCTTGCTTGCTTTCATATCTGGCTCGCTCGCTTGCTCTCTTGTCTGGCTCGCTCTCTTATCTGGCTCGCTCACATATCTGGCTCGCTCGCTCTCACATCGAGCTGGCTCGCTTGCTCTCTTATCTGGCTTGCTCGCTTGCTCTCTTGTCTGGCTCGCTCTCTTATCTGGCTCGCTCTCATATCTGGCTTGCTAGCTTGCTCTCATATCTGGCTCGCTCGCTTTCTCTCTTGTCTGTCTCGCTCTCTTTTATGGATCGCTCACATATCTGGCTCACTCGCTCTCAAATCTGGCTCGCTCGCTCTCAAATCTGGCTCGCTCGCTTGCTCTCATATCTGGCTTGCTCGCTCGCTCCCATATCCGGCTCGCTCGCATGCTCTCATATCTGGCTTGCTCTCTTGTCTGGCTCGCTCTCTTATCTGGCTCGCTCGCATATCTGGCTCGCTCGCTCTCAAATCTGGCTTGCTCGCTTGCTCTCATATCTGGCTCGCTCGCTTGCTCTCTTGTCTGTCTCCCTCTCTTATCTGGCTCGCTCGCATATCTGGCTCGCTCGCTCTCACATCTGGCTGGCTTGCTTGCTCTCATATCTGGCTCGCTCGCTTGCTCTCATATCTGGCTCGCTCTCTTGTCTGGCTCGCTCGCTTGCTTAATTGTCTGGCTCGCTCTCTTATCTGCCTCGCTCTCTCTCACATCTGGCTTGCTCGCTTGCTCTCATATCTGGCTCGCTCGCTTGCTCTCATATCTGGCTCGCTCTCATATCTGGATCGCTCGCTTGCTCTCATATCTGGCTCGCTCGCTTGCTTAATTGTCTGACTCGCTCTCTTATCTGTCTCGCTCTCTCTCACATCTGGCTTGCTCGCTTGCTCTCATATCTGGCTCGCTCGCTGCTCTCTTGTCTGGCTCGCTCTCATATCTGGCTTGCTTGCTTGCTCTCATATCTGGCTCGCTCGCTTGCTCTCTTGTCTGGCTCCCTCTCTTATCTGGCTCGCTCGCATATCTGGCTCGCTCGCTCTCATATCTGGCTCGCTCGCTCGCTCTCATATCTGGCTCGCTCTCATATCTGGCTCGCTCGCTTGCTCTCATATCTGGCTCGCTCGCTTGCTCTCCTGTCTGGCTCGCTCTCATATACGGCTAGCTCGCTTGCTCTCTTGTCTTGCTCGCTCTCTTATCTGGCTCGCTCGCTCTCATATCTGGCTGGCTCGCTTGCTCTCATATCTGGCTCGCTCGCTTGCTCTCATATCTGGCTCGCTCTCATATCTGGATCGCTCGCTTGCTTAATTGTCTGACTCGCTCTCTTATCTGTCTCGCTCTCTCTCACATCTGGCTTGCTCGCTTGCTCTCATATCTGGCTCGCTCGCTGCTCTCTTGTCTGGCTCGCTCTCATATCTGGCTTGCTCGCTTGCTCTCATATCTGGCTCGCTCGCTTGCTCTCTTGTCTGGCTCCCTCTCTTATCTGGCTCGCTCGCATATCTGGCTCGCTCGCTCTCACATCTGGCTTGCTTGCTTGCTCTCATATCTGGCTCGCTCGCTTGCTCTCATATCTGGCTCGCTCTCTTGTCTGGCTCGCTCGCTTGCTTAATTGTCTGGCTCGCTCTCTTATCTGCCTCGCTCTCTCTCACATCTGGCTTGCTCGCTTGCTCTCATATCTGGCTCGCTCGCTTGCTCTCATATCTGGCTCGCTCTCATATCTGGATCGCTCGCTTGCTCTCATATCTGGCTCGCTCGCTTGCTTAATTGTCTGACTCGCTCTCTTATCTGTCTCGCTCTCTCTCACATCTGGCTTGCTCGCTTGCTCTCATATCTGGCTCGCTCGCTGCTCTCTTGTCTGGCTCGCTCTCATATCTGGCTTGCTCGCTTGCTCTCATATCTGGCTCGCTCGCTTGCTCTCTTGTCTGGCTCCCTCTCTTATCTGGCTCGCTCGCATATCTGGCTCGCTCGCTCTCATATCTGGCTCGCTCGCTCGCTCTCATATCTGGCTCGCTCTCATATCTGGATCGCTCGCTTGCTCTCATATCTGGCTCGCTCGCTTGCTTAATTGTCTGACTCGCTCTCTTATCTGTCTCGCTCTCTCTCACATCTGGCTCACTCGCTTGCTCTCTTGTCTGGCTCGCTCTCATATATGGCTAGCTCGCTTGCTCTCTTGTCTTGCTCGCTCTCTTATCTGGCTCGCTCGCTCTCATATCTGGCTGGCTCGCTTGCTCTCATATCTGGCTAGCTCGCTTGCTCTCATATCTGGCTCGCTCTCATATCTGGATCGCTCGCTTGCTTAATTGTCTGACTCGCTCTCTTATCTGTCTCGCTCTCTCTCACATCTGGCTTGCTCGCTTGCTCTCATATCTGGCTCGCTCGCTGCTCTCTTGTCTGGCTCGCTCTCATATCTGGCTTGCTCGCTTGCTTTCATATCTGGCTCGCTCGCTTGCTCTCTTGTCTGGCTCCCTCTCTTATCTGGCTCGCTCGCATATCTGGCTCGCTCGCTCTCACATCTGGCTGGCTTGCTTGCTCTCATATCTGGCTCGCTCGCTTGCTCTCATGTCTGGCTCGCTCTCTTGTCTGGCTCGCTCGCTTGCTTAATTGTCTGGCTCGCTCTCTTATCTGCCTCGCTCTCTCTCAGATCTGGCTTGCTCGCTTGCTCTCATATCTGGCTCGCTCGCTTGCTCTCATATCTGGCTCGCTCTCATATCTGGATCGCTCGCTTGCTCTCATATCTGGCTCGCTCGCTTGCTTAATTGTCTGACTCGCTCTCTTATCTGTCTCGCTCTCTCTCATATCTGGCTTGCTCGCTTGCTCTCATATCTGGCTCGCTCGCTGCTCTCTTGTCTGGCTCGCTCTCATATCTGGCTTGCTCGCTTGCTCTCATATCTGGCTCGCTCGCTTGCTCTCTTGTCTGGCTCCCTCTCTTATCTGGCTCGCTCGCATATCTGGCTCGCTCGCTCTCATATCTGGCTCGCTCGCTCGCTCTCATATCTGGCTCGCTCTCATATCTGGATCGCTCGCTTGCTCTCATATCTGGCTCGCTCGCTTGCTTAATTGTCTGACTCGCTCTCTTATCTGTCTCGCTCTCTCTCACATCTGGCTCACTCGCTTGCTCTCTTGTCTGGCTCGCTCTCATATATGGCTAGCTCGCTTGCTCTCTTGTCTTGCTCGCTCTCTTATCTGGCTCGCTCGCTCTCATATCTGGCTGGCTCGCTTGCTCTCATATCTGGCTCGCTCGCTTGCTCTCATATCTGGCTCGCTCTCATGTCTGGCTTGCTCGCTCTCATGTCTGGCTCGCTCTCATATCTGGATCGCTCGCTTGCTCTCATATCTGGCTCGCTCGCTTGCTTAATTGTCTGTCTCGCTCTCTTATCTGCCTCGCTCTCTCTCACATCTGGCTTGCTCGCTTGCTCTCATATCTGGCTCGCTCGCTGCTCTCTTGTCTGGCTCGCTCTCTTATCTGGCTCGCTCACATATCTTGCTTGCTCACTCTCACATCTGGCTCGCTCGCTTGCTCTCATGTCTGGCTCGCTCACTCTCATATCTGGCTTTCTCGCTTGCTCTCTTGTCTGGCTCCCTCTCTTATCTGGCTCGCTCGCATATCTGGCTCGCTCGCTCTCACATCTGGCTGGCTTGCTTGCTCTCATATCTGGCTCGCTCGCTTGCTCTCATATCTGGCTCGCTCTCTTGCTCTCTTGTCTGGCTCGCTCGCTTGCTTAATTGTCTGGCTCGCTCTCTTATCTGCCTCGCTCTCTTTCACATCTGGCTTGCTCGCTTGCTCTCATATCTGGCTCGCTCGCTTGCTCTCATATCTGGCTCGCTCTCATGTCTGGATCGCTCGCTTGCTCTCATATCTGGCTCGCTCGCTTGCTTAATTGTCTGACTCGCTCTCTTATCTGTCTCGCTCTCTCTCACATCTGGCTTGCTCGCTTGCTCTCATATCTGGCTTGCTCGCTTGCTCTCATATCTGGCTCGCTCGCTTGCTCTCTTGTCTGGCTCCCTCTCTTATCTGGCTCGCTCGCATATCTGGCTCGCTCGCTCTCACATCTGGCTGGCTTGCTTGCTCTCATATCTGGCTCACTCGCTTGCTCTCTTGTCTGGCTCGCTCTTATATATGGCTAGCTCGCTTGCTCTCTTGTCTTGCTCGCTCTCTTATCTGGCTCGCTCGCTCTCATATCTGGCTGGCTCGCTTGCTCTCATATCTGGCTCGCTCGCTTGCTCTCATATCTGGCTCGCTCTCATGTCTGGCTTGCTCGCTCTCATGTCTGGCTCGCTCTCATATCTGGATCGCTCGCTTGCTCTCATATCTGGCTCGCTCGCTTGCTTAATTGTCTGTCTCGCTCTCTTATCTGCCTCGCTCTCTCTCACATCTGGCTTGCTCGCTTGCTCTCATATCTGGCTCGCTCGCTGCTCTCTTGTCTGGCTCGCTCTCTTATCTGGCTCGCTCACATATCTTGCTTGCTCACTCTCACATCTGGCTCGCTCGCTTGCTCTTATATCTGGCTCGCTCGCTTGCTCTCTTGTCTGGCTCGCTCTCTTATCTGGCTTGCTCGCTAACATATCTGGCTTGCTCGCTTGCTCTCTTGTCTGGCTTGCTCTCTTATCTGGCTCGCTGGCTCTCTTATCTGGCTCGCTCGCTTGCTCTCATGTCTGGCTCGCTCAGTCTCATATCTGGCTTTCTCGCTTGCTCTCTTGTCTTGTTCGCTCTCTTATCTGGCTCGCTCTCATTTCTGGCTTGCTCGCTTGCTCTCATATCTGGCTTGCTCGCTTGCTCTCTTGTCTGGCTCGCTCTCTTATCTGGCTCGCTCGCATATCTTGCTCGCTCTCTCTCATATCTGGCTGGCTTGCTTGCTTTCATATCTGGCTCACTCGCTTGCTCTCATATCTGGCTCGCTCGCTCGCTCTCACATCTGGTTCGCTCTCTTATCTGGCTCGCTCGCATATCTGGCTCGCTTGCTCTCACATCTAGCTGGCTCGCTTGCTTTCATATCTGGCTCGCTTGCTCTCTAGTCTGGCTCGCTCTCCTATCTGGCTTGCTCGCTAGCATATCTGGCTCGCTGGCTTGCTCTCTTGTCTAGCTTGCTCTCTTATCTGGCTCGCTGGCTCTCTTATCTGGCTCGCTCGCTTGCTCTCATGTCTGGCTCGCTCACTCTCATATCTGGCTTTCTCGCTTGCTCTCTTGTCTGGTTCGCTCTCTTATCTGGCTCGCTCTCATATCTGGCTTGCTTGCTTGCTCTCTTGTCTGGCTTGCTTTCTTATCTGGCTCGCTCATATATCTTGCTCGCTCGCTCTCACATCTGGCTGGCTTGCTTGCTTTCATATCTGGCTCGCTCGCTTGCTCTCTTGTCTGGCTCGCTCTCATATATGGCTAGCTCGCTTGCTCTCTTGTCTTGCTCGCTCGCTTATCTGGCTCGCTCGCTCTCATATCTGGCTGGCTCGCTTGCTCTCACATCTGGCTTGCTCGCTTGCTCTCATATCTGGCTCGCTCGCTGCTCTCTTGTCTGGCTCGCTCTCATATCTGGCTTGCTCGCTTGCTCTCATATCTGGCTCGCTCGCTTGCTCTCTTGTCTGTCTCCCTCTCTTATCTGGCTCGCTCGCATATCTGGCTCGCTCGCTCTCACATCTGGCTGGCTTGCTTGCTCTCATATCTGGCTCGCTCGCTTGCTCTCATATCTGGCTCGCTCTCTTGCTCCCTTGTCTGGCTCGCTCGCTTGCTTAATTGTCTGGCTCGCTCTCTTATCTGCCTCGCTCTCTCTCACATCTGGCTTGCTCGCTTGCTCTCATATCTGGCTCGCTCGCTTGCTCTCATATCTGGCTCGCTCTCATTTCTGGATCGCTCGCTTGCTCTCATATCTGGCTCGCTCGCTGCTCTCTTGTCTGGCTCGCTCTCATATCTGGCTTGCTCGCTTGCTCTCATATCTGGCTCGCTCGCTTGCTCTCTTGTCTGGCTCCCTCTCTTATCTGGCTCGCTCGCATATCTGGCTCGCTCGCTCTCACATCTGGCTGGCTTGCTTGCTCTCATATCTGGCTCGCTCGCTTGCTCTCATATCTGGCTCGCTCTCTTGCTCTCTTGTCTGGCTCGCTTGCTTGCTTAATTGTCTGGCTCGCTCTCTTATCTGCCTCGCTCTCTCTCACATCTGGCTTGCTCGCTTGCTCTCATATCTGGCTCGCTCGCTGCTCTCTTGTTTGGCTCGCTCTCTTATCTGGCTCGCTCGCATATCTTGCTCGCTCGCTTGCTCTCTTGTCTGACTTGCTCTCTTATCTGTCTCTCTCTCACATCTGGCTCGCTCACTTGCTCTCATATCTGGCTCGCTCGCTTGCTTAATTGTCTGGCTCGCTCTCTTATCTGCCTCGCTCTCTCTCACATCTGGCTTGCTCGCTTGCTCTCATATCTGTCTCGCTCGCTGCTCTCTTGTCTGACTTGCTCTCTTATCTGTCTCTCTCTCACATCTGGCTCGCTCGCTTGCTCTCATATCTAGCTCGCTTGCTCTCTTATCTGGCTTGCTCGCTAGCATATCTGGCTCGATCGCTTGCTCTCTTGTCTGGCTCGCTCTCTTATCTGGCTTGCTCGCTTGCTCTCTTGTCTGGCTCGCTCTCTTATCTGGCTTGCTCGCTTGCTCTCTTGTCTGGCTCGCTCTCTTATCTGGCTCGCTCGCTTGCTTAATTGTCTGGCTCGCTCTTATCTGCCTCGCTCTCTCACATCTGGCTTGCTCGCTTGCTCTCATATCTGGCTCACTCGCTGCTCTCTTGTCTGGCTCGCTCTCTTATCTGGCTCGCTCGCATATCTTGCTCGCTCGCTCTCACATCTGGCTCGCTCGCTTGCTCTCATATCTGGCTCGCTCGCTTGCTCTCTTGTCTGGCTTGCTCTCTTACCTGTCTCGCTCTCACATCTGGCTCGTTCGCTTGCTCTCATATCTGGCTCGCTCGCTTGCTCTCTTGTCTGGCTTGCTCTCTTATCTGGCTTGCTTGCTAGCATATGTGGCTCGCTCGCTTGCTCTCTTGTCTGGCTTGCTCTCTTATCTGGCTCGCTCGCATATCTTGCTCGCTCGCTCTCACATCTGGCTGGCTTGCTTGCTTTCATATCTGGCTCGCTCGCTTGCTCTCTTGTCTGGCTCGCTCTCTTATCTGGCTCGCTCACATATCTGGCTCGCTCGCTCTCACATCGAGCTGGCTCGCTTGCTCTCTTATCTGGCTCGCTCGCTTGCTCTCTTGTCTGGCTCGCTCTCTTATCTGGCTCGCTCTCATATCTGGCTTGCTAGCTTGCTCTCATATCTGGCTCGCTCGCTTTCTCTCTTGTCTGTCTCGCTCTCTTTTATGGATCGCTCACATATCTGGCTCACTTGCTCTCAAATCTGGCTCGCTCGCTCTCAAATCTGGCTCGCTCGCTTGCTCTCATATCTGGCTTGCTCGCTCGCTCTCATATCCGGCTCGCTCGCTTGCTCTCATATCTGGCTTGCTCTCTTGTCTGGCTCGCTCTCTTATCTGGCTCGCTCGCATATCTGGCTCGCTCGCTCTCAAATCTGGCTCGCTCGCTTGCTCTCATATCTGGCTAGTTCGCTTACTCTCTTGTCTTGCTCGCTCCCTTATCTGGCTCGCTCACTCTCATATCTGGCTGGCTCGCTTGCTCTCATTTCTGGCTCGCTCGCTTGCTTAATTGTCTGGCTCGCTCTCTTATCTGCCTCGCTCTCTCTCACATCTGGCTTGCTCGCTTGCTCTCATATCTGGCTCGCTCGCTTGCTCTCTTGTCTGGCTCGCTCTCTTATCTGGCTCGCTCGCATATCTTGCTCGCTCGCTTGCTCTCTTGTCTGACTTGCTCTCTTATCTGTCTCTCTCTCACATCTGGCTCGCTCGCTTGCTCTCATATCTAGCTCGCTCTCTTATCTGGCTTGCTCGCTAGCATATCTGGCTCACTCGCTTGCTCTCTTGTCTGGCTTGCTCTCTTATCTGGCTCGCTCTCTCTCACATCTGGCTTGCTCGCTTGCTCTCATATCTGGCTCGCTTGCTGCTCTCTTGTCTGGCTCGCTCTCATATCTGGCTTGCTCGCTTGCTCTCATTTCTGGCTCGCTCGCTTGCTCTCATATCTGGCTCGCTCGCTTGCTCTCATATCTGGCTCGCTCGCTTGCTCTCATATCTGGCTCGCTCGCTCTCATGTCTGGCTCGCTCTCATATCTGGATCGCTCGCTTGCTCTCATATCTGGCTCGCTCGCTTGCTTAATTGTCTGGCTCGCTCTCTTATCTGCCTCGCTCTCTCTCACATCTGGCTTGCTTGCTTGCTCTCATATCTGGCTCGCTCGCTTGCTCTCTTGTCTGGCTCGCTCTTATCTGGCTCGCTCGCTCTCATATCTGGCTGGCTCGCTTGCTCTCATATCTGGCTCGCTCGCTTGCTCTCATATCTGGCTCGCTCGCTCTCATGTCTGGCTCGCTCTCATATCTGGATCGCTCGCTTGCTCTCATATCTGGCTCGCTCGCTTGCTTAATTGTCTGGCTCGCTCTCTTATCTGCCTCGCTCTCTCTCACATCTGGCTTGCTCGCTTGCTCTCATATCTGGCTCGCTCGCTTGCTCTCTTGTCTGGCTCGCTCTCTTATCTGGCTCGCTCGCATATCTTGCTCGCTCGCTTGCTCTCTTGTCTGACTTGCTCTCTTATCTGTCTCTCTCTCACATCTGGCTCGCTCGCTTGCTCTCATACCTAGCTCGCTCGCTCTCTTATCTGGCTTGCTCGCTAGCATATCTAGCTCGCTCGCTTGCTCTCTAGTCTGGCTTGCTCTCTTATCTGGCTCGCTCGCTCTCATATCTGGCTCGCTCGCTTGCTCTCATGTCTGGCTCTCTCGCTCTCATATCTGGCTTGCTCGCTTGCTCTCATGTCTGGTTCGCTCGCTCACATATCTGGCTTTCTCGCTTGCTCTCTTGTCTGGTTCGCTCTCTTATCTGGCTCGCTCGCATATCTGGCTCGCTCGCTCTCAAATCTGGCTCGCTTGCTTGTTCTCATATATGGCTTGCTCACTTGCTCTCATATCCGGCTCGCTCGCTTGCTCTCATATCTGGCTCGCTCGCTTGCTCTCTTGTCTGGCTCGCTCTCTTATCTGGCTCGCTCGCATATCTGGTTCGCTCGCTCCCAAATCTGGCTCGCTCGCTTGCTCTCATATCTGGCTCGCTCGCTCTCATATCTGGCTTGCTCGCTCGCTCTCATATCTGGCTCGCTCTCATATCTGGATCGCTCGCTTGCTCTCATATCTGGCTCGCTCGCTTGCTTAATTGTCTGACTCGCTCTCTTATCTGTCTCGCTCTCTCTCACATCTGGCTCTCTCGCTTGCTCTCTTGTCTGGCTCGCTCTCATATATGGCTAGCTCGCTTGCTCTCTTGTCTTGCTCGCTCTCTTATCTGGCTCGCTCGCTCTCATATCTGGCTGGCTCGCTTGCTCTCATATCTGGCTAGCTCGCTTGCTCTCATATCTGGCTCGCTCTCATATCTGGATCGCTCGCTTGCTTAATTGTCTGACTCGCTCTCTTATCTGTCTCGCTCTCTCTCACATCTGGCTTGCTCGCTTGCTCTCATATCTGGCTCGCTCGCTGCTCTCTTGTCTGGCTCGCTCTCATATCTGGCTTGCTCGCTTGCTCTCATATCTGGCTCGCTCGCTTGCTCTCTTGTCTGGTTCCCTCTCTTATCTGGCAAGCTCGCATATCTGGCTCGCTCGCTCTCACATCTGGCTGGCTTGCTTGCTCTCATATCTGGCTCGCTCGCTTGCTCTCATATCTGGCTCGCTCTCTTGTCTGGCTCGCTTGCTTGCTTAATTGTCTGGCTCGCTCTCTTATCTGCCTCGCTCTCTCTCAGATCTGGCTTGCTCGTTGCTCTCATATCTGGCTCGCTCGCTTGCTCTCATATCTGGCTCGCTCTCATATCTGGATCGCTCGCTTGCTCTCATATCTGGATCGCTCGCTTGCTTAATTGTCTGTCTCGCTCTCTTATCTGTCTCGCTCTCTCTCACATCTGGCTTGCTCGCTTGCTCTCATATCTGGCTCGCTCGCTGCTCTCTTGTCTGGCTCGCTCTCATATCTGGCTTGCTCGCTTGCTCTCATATCTGGCTCGCTCGCTTGCTCTCTTGTCTGGCTCCCTCTCTTATCTGGCTCGCTCGCATATCTGGCTCGCTCGCTCTCACATCTGGCTGGCTTGCTTGCTCTCATATCTGGCTCGCTCGCTTGCTCTCATATCTGGCTCGCTCTCTTGTCTGGATCGCTCGCTTTCTTAATTGTCTGGCTCGCTCTCTTATCTGCCTCGCTCTCTCTCAGATCTGGCTTGCTCGCTTGCTCTCATATCTGGCTCGCTCGCTTGCTCTCATATCTGGCTCGCTCTCATATCTGGATCGCTCGCTTGCTCTCATATCTGGCTCGCTCGCTTGCTTAATTGTCTGACTCGCTCTCTTATCTGTCTCGCTCTCTCTCACATCTGGCTTGCTCGCTTGCTCTCATATCTGGCTCGCTCGCTGCTCTCTTGTCTGGCTCGCTCTCATATCTGGCTTGCTCGCTTGCTCTCATATCTGGCTCACTCGCTTGCTCTCTTGTCTGGCTCCCTCTCTTATCTGGCTCGCTCGCATATCTGGCTCGCTCG